>NW_023413710.1:0-43962 GCF_903995425.1 Onychomys torridus | reverse complement strand
ATTCATACAATGATGATTCACAACTACCATAAATCAGCCAAAGAAATTAATGCATTTCAACAGTACCTTCCGTTTCACTTTGTGGAACATCTGTGGAAGTGTCTGCCCGGACTTGCAGTATTTCAGCATTCTCAGGAGCAACCACGTGCTCCTGAGTGTTCTTTCCCAAGACGTTGGACCCTAGGAGAGCATTAACAGCAAAGACAGTTATGTCAGTTTCGTGGAGGAAAATAGAGGAAACCAGTCTGTTTTAGTACATCCATGTCATGCCCATTCTCCAGGCACTGTGATCAGAGTCTCTGTGGTCTTTCAGGAGGATCATTGAGTGCACTGCACACTCCAGGATGCACTGTATTGATGGTTTAGGCAAGTCCTAAATTCATGTCAATGTGATGGTGTTAAAAGAAGAGCAACATGACTGTTAAGTTTGCTACTACCTGATAAACAGTGTCCATGTCTCTCTTAGAGTCCCATAAATATGGTAAACTTTACAAGCTCCCTCCTTTCTGAGTAGTGTTTACTAGAGGGCTATATACTGTGAGACTTCTCAGTCTAAAACATATGAATATACATATCCATATATATATCCATCCATCAATATACACACACATGCATGCTTACACACACACACACACACACACACACACACACACACACACACACACACAGATTGCCCTCAAATAAATGTCCATATACTCTGTGGTATCTGTTATTGAACAGTCAGCCACACTTGAGAGAATCCAGGTAGCATGAGGTTGTGTTGGTTACTCTTGCTCCAACAGTAGAGAATGTATTTATTTTCACTGTTTACCCTCACTGTTTACATGAGAAACTATAGAAGTTCCCTAGCTTAGTAGAAATATATGATCTTCCTCCAATATTTTCAACCTACCTAGTGCCTCTCAATTAGTGATTCTCTGGTTAGTGGACCACATTGAGAGGTGAACAAGACTTCCATATTTTCTAGAGATGCTCAGATTGAAAGTCACTCAGAGCCAAGTTGTCACATGATGGCTGGGATGAATAGGAACTCCCCTTCCACTAGCCATGCCCAGATATGTCCTCATCACGAACTGACAAGAACAGTAGCCAGGTGCATTGGTAATATAATAAACAGTGCCTGTACACATCACTTTCTAGGTGACATCCTCACTGACCATCTGCACAGCCTTTATTAATTCTGGCTAAGGTAGGGGTAATGACTACAGGAGCATTGAGAACATACTATACTTGTTCATGCCTTTCTCACCAAAGTCCTATCTTCTCTATATTGCCATTTCTTTTTTCCAGAGCAGATCTGTATTCTAATCTAGCCTGAAATTTCTACAGCAAAGAATGAACTTATGTCTCTCCTTCTTCTACTTCTCAAGGACAAGGACTAATAAGACTGAGACATCCTGGACACATCTGGAGCAGAATTAGGAGTCAAACTCTGGGTTACATCAGCAAACTCCATGGTTATGCTAATCATGTACTGAGGCAACTGGGCCAGAAGCTCCAGTCCATATTAGCACACTAGCTTTTCTTAATACAAACTACAATAGAGTAAAGTAATGAAAGTGTAAACACACTGTGCATAAAATACTTTTGAAATGATGTTCCTGAGTCATATGTCCTTCACTGCTGAATATGTCTGAGTGGTCACACTGAAAACAAGGACCAATCACCACTGGGAAGACAACTCCTGGAGCGTAATAAAGTGTACCCCATTTTTAAATATATAGTCTCACTGAGTATGGTAGTGAACTCCTTTTATAACAGTTCTCTGTAGGCACATGCAGGCAGAACTGTGTGATAGCCAAGTCAGAAAGGTAAGTATGTAGCTAGTTCCAGGAGAGCCATGGATACATAGTGAGATCCTGTCTCAAAACAAACAAACTAACAAACAAGCAAACAAAAACAAAACACTATACTGTCCAAAAAGTCAGACATCACAGATCAACATCCAGGTGGAGACTGGAGTTCTTAGTGGACACTGTGCCCCAATTGTGTTGCTTTTTGCATCCACACTAATATTGTTAAACACCTTAAAGCTTTTCAGGTTCTCCTGGAAGGAGCCAACCAAGTCTAGCACAAACCCAGTTCACACACATCTATTCTCTCAATGTAGTGGTGAGCAGAGAATCTGTGATCTACATCACAACCTGGCTGTTTGCTCTCACCCTTGCTAATGTGTATAGGCAGGGTATTAAATGCAGTTGTTGCACTGCATATGTAAAGGTCCTCATCACTTATTCTGGGCCTTGGTTTATTTATCTGTTTATGAAAACACAAATCAACCCATTACATATGGCTGTGCTGAGCTTTAAACACATTGTAATAGGTAAATTATGAACACTAATTTTTTCTCAAGGAATTTACAATTTTAATATAAACCAGCTGACATTCATCCCCAAAGGCTCATTTCTAGTTAAAATTTAAAAAAAAAAGTTTTAAAAAAAGTCTCCCAGAACAAGAATGGAGCCTGTGCTAGGTCCTCCATGGTTGACTTACGGCCAGCTGACACAGGGGCTCAAGTCCTTATTATTTTCTTTTTCCCAACAGTTTTCCTGAAAATTGGGTTCAGTGACATGGACATTTGTCTAGATAAAACAAATGTAAACATAGCCTGGTGCACAAAATCCCAGGTCACAGCTAGATGTAGCAACTGTAGACACAGAACTATTCTTTCTTACTTGAGCAATCACTTTTTTTGGAAATCAAACTCCCAACTGTCAACTGAAGAATGTGTTTTGCTTACTGTGGTGCACTAGACAGAAGACAACCAGTACTCACACAATTCACATCTAAAACATGTCTTCAGGGACTCCAGAATACATACCATGTCTGTGTTTTTCAGGGTCCACCTGCAACATACAGTAAAGAAAACACTTTGAGACTCAGATTATGGTGAGTTCTGTTTGCACAACACTTTGGTTCACCTGTTTGCTGGACATTATTACACCAAGGATTGCCAAGCCCTTGGGTGGAAGATTCTGGATTAGTATGTTATGTGATACTGACAGAATATCGCAGGATGTCTCCTTTGTGACAAACACTAGTCTGTTTTTCACTTTTGCTGACTAGAGGCCACATCAGGTATCCCTATGTGTTTTGCCTCCACTGATGGTCAGCTACGATAAATCATGACATGACAGAGCAACTCTTATCTATATGTGATTACTATGATTTATTTATTTGTTTGAAACTAGACTTAATCTTTATTGAGCACTTATTATGTGCCAGGACAGATTAATATCTTTTAATATTATAAGGCAATTAAGTAAATATTGTTATTGCTACTTTATTGAGGAAGGTAATGTAGACACAGAAAGGATAAGTTTGCCCAAGGTCACAGAGCCAAGAACTCCCAGTGTTTCCAGACAGGAAGCTTGAAGCTCAGAGCTCAAGTTGTCATACCACCGGCTTCCTTTGTAGAGTCCCTCTGTGGCCCCTGTGTTGGAATTCCTGGTCACTGTCCCCCACAACCCCAGCTACATGACCGAGCATGCGCTGCCAAAATAATTAGTCATTCCAAGGCTTTACATCCTATGTAATCCATGCGCGGCATGATCCCGAAATTTAGGAACAGTGTGATTAGGCAATCTATGCACGTGGGTGGCATAGCTACATATGTGCATGCGCAGGGGAATCCATAAAAAGCTAATCAGAGATTCCTCCCCGCTTCCCTGCTCCCCCCACCCCATGTCTTCCATAGGCCTAAGCACATTCCCTTGTCTCTCCTTCCCTAATAAACTCTGATAGTGGGTTTTGTGGTGCCTCGTACCTTTTCCCACACGGTAACAGTGCCGCTTAATAACACTGGCAAAAGCCCAACACCATGTGCTCTTTTGCTCTCCTGGACAACTGCCGCCCGGTTCTCCCGCACTGGGGTTTGCTCTGGATGGGTGTTAGTTCAAAAGCGGCCTCAGCTTCCATACCGGCCTGATGGGGCGTCAGATGTGAAAGGACACATCTTGTTTGGATGCCTTGGGGGTCGTTCTCGTCTAGGCACACAGTCCAGGATGCCAGCAGCATCTTAGAAAATACCTAGCGTCTAGGACAGGGCGAGGCCTAAGGAGGGAGAGGCCAGGACTTTCTGACTCCTTGATATTTCTTCTCAGATTTTTTCCTCCAATTTATTCTCTCTGCCTTCCAGCCCTGCATATGCTCTCTCCTGCCTAGCTGTTGGACATTCAGCTCTTTATTAGACCAATCAGGTGTTTTATGGAGATAAAGTAACACAGCTTCACAGAGTTAAACAAATACAACATAAAATAATGCAACACATCTTGCATCATTAAATAAATATTACACAGCATAAACAAATGTAACACATCCCAAGCTAATATTCCACAACACATCAGGTCTTGCATTTCTTTCAGTCTGCAGAGATAGTCCTGCTGTGGAGTAATCCTTCTGTATACTATGAAGATTTGTCTCTGTGATTGGTTTAATAAAGAAATGACTGGCCAATAGCTGAACAGGATAAGCTTAGGTAGAGAAGCCAAACTGAGAATGCTGGGAAAAGAAAGGGTGGACTTAGGATTTGCCAGCCAGATGCAGAGAGCAGGAGATGAATGTGACATGCTAGTAAAGCAAGAGCATAAATAAGGAATATGTGTAACTTAAAATGTAAGAGCTAGTTAGTAATAAGCCTGAGCTATTGGCTGAGCATTTATAAGTAACCTTAAGTCTCCCTGTTGATTATTTGGGATCAGGCAGTTGGGAGAGGAAAACTCTGCCTACAAAGGGCACCCAGCTTCCAGGTCCATGTTCATCCACATAAAGCCTGAGCAAGCTTTTAAAAAGGTTCTAAACATACAGAAATGGAGCCAGATATGACTTCCTAGTCTTGTATCTCTCATACCTGCTGCAGTACAGAGACAAATCTCCTGGCAACTGCCAGCACACCATGAGCTAAGCCACATGGTAGGTTCCCATCACATTGGACATGGTGCAGAGAGATATCTCCCAGCAGCATACTGCATGGCAGGTGTTTAGGGTTTTTGCAGCTAGTAAAGGTTACAGATATACAGTAAAGACAGATTCAGATGAAAAAGACTTCTAAATGGGTAGCAGCATTTTTTAAAATGTGCATAAGTTTGTGATAGAAAAGATAAAGTGTAGAGAAAGTCCTTTAAAAAGGAATGGAGTAATTTAGAGAGTATGGATCCTATATGCTATTGTGTTGTGTTTCAATTTTGCTGCTAAGAGACACTGAATTATGGAAACTGCTATATCCAACCAACTTACATATTTTAAAATTATCTTGACTTCAAATTTTAAGTCAAAAGTTATGTTACTTTGTGGGGAAAGTAATGCTTTTATTTCCACAGGAAATGACAGACTGTGGATTCATTCCAGATTAAAGACAATCAGGTTTGATCAAGGAAGACCCATGAAGTCTTTACTGCAGACATGAAGAAATAAACCAAAAAGAACAAAACACATGATGTATAATTTACCTGCTCAAATGCATAACAAAAAATAATCTTTGGCTGACTTGTGTACAATGTACAATCTATATTTATATTGATAGAGATATGAGTGTTACCTTTAAAAATCTATTAATTTTCTGAACAAGGGAAACAGATATCAATAAAAATGGATGGACCAAGGTGATCTACCATGCAAAACAGCTTCAAGGCTGCTGACTAAAATGATCCAGACTCACAGAATACTCTAGCCAAGACTTAACAATTATCCTGATTTTCTCAAAGTTCCCTCAAAGATTAACAGTGCCCCTAGAAAACAGGAAGCAGTCTAGTGAAAACACCATCCACATTCCCAAAATATTGGCTATGGATATTTGTTATAATTTAGGGGGTTGGGTACAAGTTGTTATTGGTAATGGTCAGAAAAAAAAAGCTGAACAAAGGAGATTAGATTCAAGGATTTCTTTCTGAAAAAAAGGGGGAGGATATAAAACTAATAGAATAAAAGGATAAATAATGAATCTATTTTTATTTTTTATGTTTGCTATAGGATTTTATTATTGACTTTAAAAGAAGGATTAAATGTTTTTCTATATGTGTGCATGTATGTAGTTAGAGTTTTCCTGCCTGGCCCTGTCAGGACAAATCTCTCTTACCCGCCAGTCCCACAGTCGCTCAGACCCAACCAAGAAAGCACACAAAAACTTATATTGCTACAAACTGTATGGCCGTGGCAGGGTGCTTGTTATCTACCTTTTCTATCTTAAATTAACCCATTTCTGTTAGTCTATACTTTGCCACATGGCTTGTGGCTTACCGGTGTCTTTACATGTTGCTTTTCATGGCAGCGGCTGGCGGTGTCTCTCTCCAACCTTCTACTTCCCAGAATTCTCTTCTCTCTTGTCCCACCTATACTTCCTGCCTGGCCACTGGCCAATCAGAACTTATTTACACAGAGCGATATCCACAGCACATGTATGCACATGTGTTTGTGATGTGTGATGTGTGATGTGTGTGTGTATGTGTGTGTGTGTGTGTGTGTGTGTGTGTGTGTGTGTGTGTGTGTGCACGCTCACATCTCTAGAATCCAGAAAAGAGTGTTGAATCCAGAAGACAGTGTTGGACCTCGTGGAGATGGAATTACAGGTGGTTGTGAGCTGGGTGGTATTTGATACCAAAAACTGAACTCAAGTCCTCTGCTAGAACACAAGTGCTCCTTTTAAATTTTCTTTATTGATTTATTTTATTATTATTATTATTATGTGTTTTAATTTTATACATCAGCCATGGTTCCCCTGTCCTCCCCCTCCCGGCCCTACCTCCACCTTCCCCCCAGCCCCTCCCTCCATTCCCATGTCCTCCAGGACCAAGACACCCCTGGGGATTCATTTAAACCTGGTGGATTCAGTACAGGCAGGTCCTGTCCCCTCCTTCCAGACTGAGCATGTGTCCCTGTGTAAGCCCGAGGTTCCAAACAGCCAGCTCACGCACTAAGGACAGGTCCTGGTCCCACAGACTGGGTGCCTCCCAAACAGATCAAGCTATTCAATGGTCCACTTATCCAGAGGGCCTGACCCAGCTGGAGGCTCCACAGCCTTTGGTTCATAATTCATGTGCTTCCATTTGACTGGCTATTTGTCCCTGTGCTTTTTGCAATCTTGGATTCAACAATTCACGCTCTTGCAGTCCCTCCTCTTTCTTGACAGTTGGACACCTGGAGCTCCACCTGGGGCCTGGCTGAGGATCTCTGCATCCACTTCCATCAGTTATTAGATGAGAGTTCCAAGACGACTGCTAGGGTGTTTAGTCATCTGATCACCAGACTAGGTCAGATCAGGCTTTCTCTTGACCATTGCCAGCAGTCTACAGAGGATGTATCATTGTGGATTTCTGGGGACCTCTCCAGCACTCTGCCTATTCCTGTTCTCATGTGGTCTTCATTTATCATGGTCTGCTATTCCTTGTTCTCCTTTTCTGTTCTTCATCCAGCTGGGATCTCCTGCTCCCTAAGCTTTCTTTCCCTCAAATCTTGCCCTTCATGACTCCCACTGTCGTCCAGATTGTTCATGTAGATCTCATCCTGTTCTCTGTCATTGGGTGATCCCTGTGTCTTTCCTAGGGTCCCGTTTTCTAGGTAGCCTCCCTGGAGTTGTGTAGAGTCTAGTCATCGTTGTTTTACATCAAGTATCCTCCTATGAGTGAGTACATACCATGTTTGTACTTCTGAGTCTGGGTTACCTCACCCAGGATGATTTTTTCTAGATCCACAGAGACTTCAAAGTCCTGGAGAATGGGCATGACATGGATGTACTAAAACAGACTGGTTTTCTCTATTTCCTCCACGAAACTGACATAACTGTCTTTGCTGTTAATGCTCTCCTAGGGTCCAACGTCTTGGGAAAGAACACTCAGGAGCACGTGGTTGCTCCTGAGAATGCTGAAATACTGCAAGTCCGGGCAGACACTTCCACAGATGTTCCACAAAGTGAAACGGAAGGTACTGTTGAAATGCATTAATTTCTTTGGCTGATTTATGGTAGTTGTGAATCATCATTGTATGATAAGAGGAAAAGATGATGACCTTAGCATTAGTTTCCTATGTAGATAATGTTAAGTTGCATAGTTCCTCAGTTGAAATTCAACCACACGATTTAAGAATGAAATATAAATTCACTAAGTTCATGCAGTTTTATCCAAATCAGTCAGAGATCCTCTGTAAACAATAATAAGTCCTGTGAGCTGAGAGTCACTTTCTTTCCCCTAGTGTACCCTGAATCTTCTACCAGTTCCACTTCACCATACAACCAAGAAACCCCACCTGTAAAGATGGTGAAGGTAAGAGGGCCTTTCCTTTCCCTGACACAGAAAAGTTACCTCAGTGGTCCCCTCGTGTTTCGGTAGGTATCACATTTCATTCATTAAACTGATCTGAGTCATCACAGATATTAGAGAGTTTATTTAGTAAGAGGAGGGAATGGAACTGTACCAACTTGGTCTTGATCAAGACAGCATACACCACAATGTGGCACAACTTTGTGTCCTGCTTTATGGATGATCCCATCAAGGTAGGTGCCTCTAGTTTACACCAGTCCTCATGGTTGAAATATCTTACCTGCTGAACACTAAACATCCTCAAGCTGGACACACTAAGCTTCCAACAGATCAAACTTTGGGCCATGCACTCAAGTTATTTGTAAACCATGGTCTAGAAACAGAAACTATCATAGTGAAACATAAAAGTTTTTATAGAAGGTATGTGATACAGGTTTTGCAACTCTCTATAGGCCAGATAGGTTTACCTGATCTGCCATTGAATAAGAAAATGTATGCAAAGTACTAGTTTGTATCACAAAGTACAGAGTCCCAGATCTCTGTGACATCATGGAATAATGTACCCATTAACATAGTTTCCTCGTTACTGCTCTTCTATGTCCTGATTTCAATCACACAATGTTAGTGGAAAAAGGCTTTGTAGACATTACTCAGCATGATCATGGCATTAAATATTTCCTTTCCTATTGATTGCAGGTGATGTCCAAAAAACACAGAGATGGTATGTATTGTGGGATCATTTTCCTAAGACACACCTTAGGTAGGAATTGTGAGAACACTGGTTGTATTTTGTGTGATACACCACTGTGATGTAAGATACCTAATGATATGAGAATTGTTGTGTTAGACCTTTTTTCTTAGTTTCTTTTAAAGGCAAGGGCCACACCAGGTAAGAAATCATGGATATGTCTATGGTCCTTGTGTTCAACAGTAATCCTTTGTTTCTTGGGGGTATTGTACTTCAGTTCTTATTTAAATCCGTTTCCCCCCCAAAAGTAGGATGCCTTTTTCACAATTTCCAGTTATAGATATGTACATTGAAAATCAGAATACAATTTAACTACAAAAATGTGTTCAAACCTCATCTCAGATATGCAGGGTCAGTTACATGCTTGTATTCCTTCATAACTGAGTAAACCAGAACTCAAGAGGTAGTGATGAGGCTCCTTAGGTGTACATCTCAAGTGCCACTTCTTACCCCATCCAGGGCACAATAATCCCTGTGGAGAGCTCTGCCTTCTTACATCTGCCTGCAGTAAGGCAAATTGACAGGGATCCCAAACACTGCAGTGACTGCTGTAGTGTTTAGAAGTCCTAGGAAGTGTCATTCAGCATGCAGCAGACACTGCTTTGAAAGGCAGAGAAGCACAGTGCTTCTTTTAAGATGACAGAGTCCTAAAATTAAATACAGGACATTGGAGAGTGGGATGAATATTTCTAAAATGGGTTTCTCTAGGATCTGGAGAAAAGCATGAACAGATTAGACAACAGAAGCATGGGCCCAAAGAGGAACACAATTTAAGGACAGTGTGCACTGACAACTGCAATCACCAACTGGAGGTTGATGTGTACTACCTAATTCTCTGAGAATACATTGCTTTTGGGAGCGGGGTGCAGGGACTCAAAGTTTGTCCTTCTCTATACTGGAACTACCTACTTATGTACCATACTGGCCTAGAACTCACAGAGTTTCACCTCCTCTGCCTGCAGAGAACTGTTGTGAAAGTAGTGTACTCCATATCCACTGGGAGTACATCTTTAAAGGTTGGGTACACTCTGCTCCATGCCGTTTTTTCCTCTCAGGGGTAGTCAGTCCCTGTGATTTGAGGTGAGCACTCATTAGGTACATGTATTAAGCAGGGAAACACAGCACCATCACATTGACCTGAATTTAGGGCTTGCCTACACCACCAATGCAGTGCATCCTGGAGTGTGCAGTGCACTCAGTGATCCTCCTGAAACACCACTGAGACTCTGATCACAGTGCCTGGAGAATGGGCATGACAAGGAGTGTACTAAAGCAGACTGGTTTCCTCTATTTTCTGCCACAAAACTGACATACTGTCTCTGCTGTTAATGCATTCCAGTTTCTAAACTTAAAAGAAAACTCTCTTGGAAAGGTACTGTGTATCCAAAGGATGCAGAAGTACCTCAAGTCCATTCTGGCAGTTCTGTAGATGTACCACAAAGTGAAATGGAAGGTACTGTTGAAATGCATTAATCTCATTGGGTGACATATGGTAGTTGTGGATCATCATTGTATGATAGGTGGGAAAGATGATGACCTTAGCATTTGTTTCCTATGTAGATAATGTTAAATTGCATAGTTCCTCAGTTGAAATTCAACCACACGATTTAAGAATGAAATATAAATTCACCTTTTGCAAACATTGAGTGACAAGAAACAAAGGAAAGATGAACTCAGTCTTGTCTCTGTCACTGTCCCTTCACCTGGTGTAAACAGGAATAAGTGGGCCAACCTCTCTGTTACTTTCTCCCAGACACCTGTAGTGTAGATGAACTGAATGTAAACAAGCTAAAGATTGGCATGGTTATTGTCAAAACTGTCAAGAGTTAGCACAAAATTTCACACAGACAACAGCATTTCTTGTCTGACCAAAGGGGCGTGGGCCCCTGGAGTAGTGTGTCACACCCTGTGCTTATGGGAAAGAACAAGACAAGGTCATGGAAGGCTGTTTCTGTGCTCTTCCTTCCCAAAGGCATTATGGTAGTCTTGTTGGGTGTAATATTCCTGCATTCATCTATGTCATTTGAAGGCCGTTTTTTTTTTTTTTTGAACATTTAGCGCTTATGAGCATTTATCACTACCAAATGTTCAAGCCTGCCATTGTGCTTAGTAGCTCTCCTTGGAATTTGTGCATAAGGTACTTTCCCAGTTTTTGTGATGAAATACTATGTCCCAAACTTGCCAAAGAAGGAGTGTTTGTCTTGCCATGATGTCATGAGTACGGTGTGCATATTGCTGAGAATCCATAGATACAGGAGCCTGAGGCAGAGGTCCAGTACAACAGAAAACAGAATGGGAGTGTTTCTTTATGCTCAGCTCATCTTCTCCTTCTACACTCATGGATCTCAGTCCCAGGAATAATGCACTAACAGCTGAACCATTTGCTAACTCAGTTAACCTTGTCAAGATAATGCCATACAGGCATCCTCTGGGATCTTGACAGTATGAAGTTCACTACTGATGTTAAAATGACTGGTACGGTCATTTTTGGGTTTTATTCTGTGGTAGAGCCAATCTCTATGGTAGGGAAAATCTTCTCCTTTGCACTCAAATGTACATATAAATAAAGGGCCTACAAAGTGGTTCTGGTGATGCAGTTCCTGTCCCTGGGTCCCCTGGGACATTTGCAGTAGTACCTCTTTGTTCATTCCATGACCCTTTTGTCCCTCTTTAAAGGACATCTGCAGGGTAAACCCTTCTAGATAGCTAGTAGGGTTCTCTAGTCTGGCTTCATTGCAACACTAGCAATGTCCTGACAATTAAGGATATAAGGTATGTCTTTAGGTTCTTTTAATCTATGTCCTTATATTGGCCTGCATGTTAGATGTTTCAGTCAAGGAAGGTTAAATCCTGATGTTTATCTTGGATCCTTTGATATAATGGTTGAGAAAGGGTCTGCACTCTGGTCTATCCTTAGTGCTGATGCATTTTTGATTTATCCTCCAAGGCAGAAGCTGGGTTTGAGAGTTCTCCTAAAAGACTGCCCATGTTCCTCAGGATGATAGAATGGATTCATGGAGATTGGCTATCTTCTGGTACCCATCTGGCCATAGGCTATGTCTGTTCTCTGTGTTGTCAATACTTGAGTCTCTCACTCTTGGCATGTTCTGGCCTGTCACATCTTTTCTGCAACGGGAGCTTATAATCTAAGGAATCATTTTCCTCAAAGTAGCTTCATTATAGCTACTTGAGCAAAGGCTCATCAGAAGCATGTCTGCTTCTCCTGGATTCTCTTACTGTACAAGTGGGTCTGGTATCAATCATAGGATAGGCCTGTAGGTTTGATGCACAGTGTTTATTGATTGTAAAGTCAGGCTCCTGCTTCTGAGTCAGGTGTGCCAGAGACACAGGATTCGACTTCTAGCCCCCACCTTTCAATCTCCCTTGTTACCTCTTGCCCCTATCCTTCTCCAACCACTTCTCCTCTTTCATAATTACCATGTTGACTCACGACTATAGATCTGGCAAGCCATGGAGGCCTATGTGATCCCTTCTACCTGTTACTTTATTATTGATGCTACATACCAGAACACATTGCCCATGCAATGTGGCCTAACCCCCAAGCCTGTCCCCAGCCTCAGCTCTTGGTGTTTGGGGCCTTTTGTATTCACTATATGTCTCTCCCTCACAAAACTCATGAGACTAACAAGGTCACTGGGAGAGAACTGAACAGAACCCTACTTGGGGACAATATGCCCAGAAAGGCAGTTGAATCTCAGTAGATCATCAGGCTTAGATCTTCACTACATATACAAAGGTGTTTATGATATTTTGTTTGTGTTCTGAGAAATAAAGCTTGCCTGGAGATCAGAGGGTGGATCTAGCCATGAGTTAACCATAGAGGCCAGGCAGTGATAGCTCACACCTTTAATCCTAGCACTTGGGAGGAGGAAGCAGGAAGATCAGGAATTCAAAGCCACCCTGGGCTACAGGAGATTGAACCAGTCTAAAAGAGAAGCAGAGCTAGGTGGTGGTGGTGCATGCCTTTAATCCCAGCTCTAGGGAGGTGGAGACAGGAATATAAGGTGTGTGGAGATAGGATCTCAGTGCCTAATAAACAAAATATTATACAATGCAAAGGTACATCTTCTGTTTTCTCCACGTCTTCCCTCTGCCTTAGCTTGCTTTATGGAAGACAGTCTAGCAGCAGCAACAGCAGCACCATCTTTTTCATTAGGTTTAGTCACATGTGCTAAGTCCATGCACTTTTACCCACATCAAGTAAAGTCCAGTGTAAATGGTAAGCAGTCCCATGAACTGACATTCACTTTCTGTCCCCCTAGTGTCGTATGAAACTACTGACAGTACAGATTCAACCACGGACCAGCACAAGTCACCAATGAGCATGGTCAAGGTAAAAGGGCCTTTTCATTCTCTGAGGTAGAAAGGTTACCTCAGTGGTCCCCTTTCTTTTCAGTGGGTATCACACTTGAATTAAGAAACTGATCAGGTACATCATGTGTTGGTTTTTTTAATGTGTATTTTGCCTGCATGTATATATTTGTATCATGTGTATACTTGGTGCCAGGGAGGGCAGAAGCACCATATGGGTGCTGGAAATCAAATCCCAGTATGAGCATGTATTTCTGTCTGTATGAGGGTATCACAAAGACTGGAACTGGAGTTGCAGACAGGTGTGAGCTGCCACATGGGTACTGGGAATTGAACCCAGGTCCTCTGGAAGAGCAGCCAGTGCTCTTAACATCTGAGTCATCTTTCCAGCCCAATACATCATGTTTTTAAAGATCCTCATGTTGTTGGGCACACTAAGCTCAGGACACATTAAGCTTTGGGTCACATGCTCAAATTATTTCTTCCATAGTCCCTAAAAACAAAACAAAAATATCTTAGTGAAAAATAAAAGTTTTCATGAATTGGCTTTTTGGAGCCCAGTCCGTATGGTGGGATGCCTTGCTCAGCCTTGATGTGGGGTGTGTGTGTAGGATGTTGTTCCTGCCTCAACTGAATGTACCAGGCTTTGTTGACTCCCCATGGAAGGCCTTACCCTTTTGGAGGAGTGGATGAGGGGTAGGGTGGAGGTGGAGGGAGGCGGGGAAAGAAAGGAGAAGGGGAGTGGAAGGAGGGATGGGAGGGGGAACTGTGGTTGGTATGTAAACTGAAAAAAAAACTGTGAACAAAAAACAAGAACAACAACATTGAAAGATAAAAAAATAAATAAATAAAAATTCAAGTTTTCATAGATGTTATATGATGTAGGTTAAGGAATATTCAGTAGAGGCCAGACAGGTTATCCTGATCAGCCCTTGAATCAGAAAAAATTGTAAAAGGCACTAGTCTTTAGCACCAAGTATAGATCTTGTGTTACATCATCAAATAAGGAGTCCATTAATATAGTCTCCACTTGACTGCTCATTTATATCCTGATTATGTCAACTATGGAGATCAAAGATCTTTACAAATATTACTCAACATGATGTAAATGTTAAATATTTTCTTCCTTTTCAATTACAGGTGCTATTTAATAAACGCAGACGAGGTATGTACTGTAGAATCACTCTCTAAGACACAATTGAGATGAGAATTGTGTAAACACTGGTTGTCTTTTCTATGATGGACCACTGTGATATAAGCTGCTAACTGATAATGAGAATTATATGTTTTTGTTTTGGTTTTTTGTTTTCTGCCAGAGCTGAGGCCCGAACCCAGGGCCTTGCGCTTATGCGCTCTATCACTAAGCTAAATCCCCAACTCTGAGAATAATATGTTTATATATATTTTAAGGAAATGACATCCCAAGTAACAATCATGACCAGGTGTCTATGGTTGTCATGTTCAACTCTGATTCCTTTGTTATATGAAGGATTTGTTCACCAAGTTGTGTCTAAATTTTTTTCCAAAGAAAAATATCCCAACTACCCAACCCAATTTCTAGTGACGAGTTTGTAAATTGAAAAATCAGAATACAGTTTATCTACAAAAATGTGTTCAAACTTCACCAGAGCCATGCATGGTTGGGTTACATGCTTGTGTTCCTTCATAGACAAACCAGAACTCAGAGGTAGTGATGAGGCTTCTTAGCTATGCATCTCAAGAGCCACTTCTTACCCCATCAAGGGCACAATAATCCCTGTGGAGAGCTCTGCCTTCTTACATCTGCCTGCAGTAAGGCAAATTGACAGGGATCCCAAACACTGCAGTGACTGCTGTAGTGTTTAGAAGTCCTAGGAAGTGTCATTCAGCATGCAGCAGTCACTGCTTTGAAAGGTAGAGAAGCACAGTGCTTCTCATTTAAGATGACAGAGTCCCAGAATTAAATAAAGGACATAGGAGAGTAAGATGAATAGTTCAAAATGGATTTCTCTTAGATCTGACGTATTCTTGTAAGTTCTGGAGAAAAGCATGAACAGATTAGACAACATTGGCATGGGCACAAAGAGCCACAAAATTTAAGGACAGTGTGCACTAAGACTTCCAGTCATCATTCGTTTAATGGTATGTGCTGCATCATTATTCCAGCGATACATTTACATTTTATTTCTTTTTAAATTATTTTTGGTTTTTCGAGACAGGGTTTCCCTGTGTAGCTTTGTGCTTTTCCTGGAACTCACTTGGTAGCTCAGGCTGGCCTCGAACTCACAGAGATCGGCCTGCCTCTGCCTCCTGAGTGCTGGGATTAAAGGCATGTGCCACCACCGCCCGGCATTTAATGATTTGTACTGCATCATTATTCTAGCGATACATTTAAATTTTATTCTTTTTAAATTATTAATATAATTTTATTATTTTTGATACATTTATGTACTGTATTTTATCTTATTCATCCCTCATGACTCTTAGTGTTCATAGATTCTCTCCCTTTTTACATTTTCCCAAATTTTATCCTTAAAAATAACTTGCTAATCCATTTTGTGCTAAACATACACTCAAACATGTAGGGGCATCCACTGAAACTGGGTTAACCTTGCAGGGACAACACCTTTAATTAAACTGTCCTTCCTTCACAGAGAAGCCATAAATTGCCAATAGCTTCTCAGTTAGGGGTGAGAAAGGCTTCTGAACCTCTCTTCCGTACAAGCGGTAGTGTTGACCTCTTTGATCTTGTATGGGTCCTATGCAAGCAACCAACAATATACTTTTAAAGGAGAGCTAGACTCTGGGCAGTAAGGCTACTTTCTATTATGGGTAGTTAGACTCCATGTTGCCTACTCCAGTTTTGCTCTCGGTACATTTACACAAGCAGCAGGGAAGAGTGCCACTGGGCATCATTCTGTCCACATTGGTGGTGTCTGCATGCTCAGGGTCTCACCAGTGAGCTGATATGTTAAGTGGTGCTCTTATGGGGAATTGGCTTAGTACATGCCTATCATGTCTAAAAACCTGAGTTTCATCCCAAGTACTCAATGTAATGTACTCAGAATTGCACAGTCTATAATCTTTGATTTAGAGTGGTAGATTCAAGAAAGTCATAAGTTCAAGACCAGCCTTTTCTAAATAGTGAATTTGAGGGCAGACTGGGCTAGAGGCCTTTTTTTCACCAACAAAACATAACAAATAATCAATGACAAAACAAAAATAATAAACTGAAATAGAAGATCTGTTGATGGAAGGAGAGTGTATAGAAGCTGCCTCTGCCAGTAGCAGGTTGACTGAATTTCAGAGGTTAGCCACATGCCCATATATATGTGATTAGCACAAATTGAACTTGGTGAATTATTTAGGGAGACTAAAAAGGGCACAGAGCTGGTAAGGAGTGGAGAGATATGAATGGAATCAAGAGAGTTAGGGTGACGAGTGGAGATGAATATGATCAAAATACATTTTATGGAGTCCTCAAAGAGTCGCGTACTTTAGTAGACACTTAGATGAGGGGACAGTGAGCAGAGATGATGCACTGTCACGCCTTGTGCAGCCACTTCTCTTATCTCTTGGCACCCAGAGAGTAGTTACACCATGAAGCACCAGATGTGTTTCTGTCAGGTCATGCTGACAGCTTATACGGGGTTGGCCAATTTAAAGGAACTTTCTTTTTTTTGGTCTAACATTCATGTGACGATTTCATTTAGAATAACTTGGACTCTGAGTCATTACGGAAGACACACAAGCATAGGTCACCTCTCAGTGTGGGTCCCTGATGATCAGAGTCACTTGCTGAGAGGTACCTGGTGGGATGAGATGTTGGAGAAAGGCTGTGTTTACTAATTCAGAGACCTTCTACAACTTGTTTTGAAAGAAATACATAATTGGAGTCAGGGATCGAAGGCAGAGCATCTATGTCTTTGCTTATATCTGTCAGGGACTTTGATCAGAGCATCATGGATATGACTAATATGGTACCCAAGGTAAAAAAGTTAGAGGAATACACAGCTGCTTACCTTCTGAGCCTACTTAAAGTGATACCATATGTCCTTCATGAGCTGTAAAATATCCTAGATAAGCAAAGAATGAAATTAAACAGCCATTGGTCACTTTGTTGTATAGCACACTAAACACTTGCTCAGGATTCAGTCATTCTTGTGTAATTGAATTGTTTTTACATTTCACAAACATCATAGAACACTTGTACAATCCATGTGCTTTTCCTTATGGTTTAACATATATTTTACACTGATAAGACTCCTGGGGGTCTTTATGAAATTTTTAGTTCACCGGTGCAGAGATGTGATCACAGCAGGACTGCATGGATTTCACTGTGTCCTGATATTCTTAACTGGGATTTGAATGCTGCCTATCAGTCACCATACCAACATAACAGTCACATTGCTCTTCCTTCTCTATTGTCACATCTGCATTAATTTACACTTTACCTACATCATGTGACCATAATAGACTTTATCTACATCATCATATGATACATAATTAATTGGACACTGACTCGGTGATCTTCCTGAAGCACTATAATTAGAATTATTTATAGTTACTTACTTGAAAATAAATAAGGAGATCAAATGTACAAATAACTATTCTACGTTTCCTCTGTTTGTCTGCCATGAAGCTGACATAACTCTCCCTGTTGTGACTGAATTCCCTGTTTCTGCAGTACTAAAGAAAAGGTGTATCAAAACAACTGTGATTCCACTTGATATGGACAGACCTCAAGTCATCTCAGGCACCTCCAGGGAAACACCACATATTACAACAGAAGGTACTGAGGGAATTATGTTCAGTTATGTATAATAGATGCCCTTTATACTATGCACTATTTATGAATCTATAAAGATGTTTTGCTGTAGTTTTTAGTGTGTAGATACTGTTAATTTATCTAGCTCATCTGTAGAAATACAACCACAGATTTAAATAGGATAAATAGGTTTAAAGGTTAAAGGTAACCTGTAGGGTCTGGCAAAGGTATGGCACAGTCCGATGGTGTTCTCTGGAGAACTCTGCTCAGTCCACCTCCAGCATCCAGGGTCCCAGAACCAAGAGAGAGCTCTCCTCTCTCTTGATCCTGGGTCTTTGGCTTCCTCCCTCAGCCCCGCCTTGTGGGCGTGACCATTACCGAAGCCTCAATGGGGGTTGGAACTTCCAGGCCAATGCTGGGATAGCTACCCACTACAGTAACCTTTGCTTTTCATTAAGTAATGGTAAATAAACCATAGGAAAGCTGAGACTTGTCTTGTATGAGTGAGTATGGCTTCATCTGGGGAAGGCATGAGTGACTGAGCCACCCTCTCAGTCACTTTGTCCTGGACATGGATGATGCAGATGTGGAAAGGCTTAAGAGTGATCTTATTAATATCCAGAATCCCAAGAATGAGGATGAAATTTGAGTTAGAGAAAGGCATTCCTAGTCAGGTCCACTGGGAGAGGGCCCTAGGAGTGGTCATCTTAGACCTTGTGCTTGGGAGGCTAAGGGAGTGGGAAAGAGCAGTAAGGACACAGAATCCTCACAGGTTTCTGTGCTTTTCCTCTTTCAAATTCATAATGGTTAACACTGGCAGGGTTAAGGGTGATTTGCTTCTGGTTCTGTTGTTTAAAGACTATTTCCCAGAACACATAGACCATTCTTCCTCTGCTACTCCCAATGCACAAGCATTTGACTGTTGTTATACCTCTCCTTGGAGATTTTGTTAGGATTACTTTGCCAGAGGCAGTGAGCAAGGAAAGGTTTACTTTGCCATAGAGTTTGAGTTTGGAGCCCATAATTGGGAAACAGTAGATAAAAGCAGAAACTTGATGGAGACTGACCTTGCAGCCAGAGCCCAGAAGCAAAGAAAAATGAATGAATGTACTCTACTGACTTTTCTTCCTTTTATACTGTCCAGGATCCCATCTAAGAGAATGCTTGTACCCATAGGGAACAGCTCTTCCGATCTAACTTAATCTAATCAAGATAAACCCCAAGGGTATGCCCAGAGGACACACATCTCATCAGTTTGACAGCTTATCTATAGGGAACAACTTTGTCTCCTCATCGGAACCCATTGGTAAATGTCTTACAGTGTGATCCCCGAGATGCAGGAGAAACAGGTTCTCTCCCTTCTTCTCCCAGGTCTTGTCGCAGCACCTCATGGTCCCCATAGGGTGGAGTGGCTAAAGAGCCAGAATGGATTTTTGTTCTGTCAAAATCCCAAGGCTACAATGTCCTGGGAGTAAGGGCTCAGTGTATGACTTTAGCTCTTTTTTTCTTTTTCTTTTTCTTTTTTTAGTTTCTCAAGACAGGGTTTCTCTGTGTATTTGCCATGACTATCCTGGAACTCGCTTTGTAGACCAGAATGGCCTTGAACTCATGGAGATCCACCTGTCTCTGCTTCCTGAGAGCTGGGATTATAGGCGTGTAGCCACCACCTGGTGACTTTAGCTCTTTTGTAGGCAGTGTTCCTCACCTCAGACTGACATACAGGATGGCCAAGACAAGGGAGACTAGAGGTCTGACATCCATCTTGGATCCTCTGACCTATTAGGTGGGGTGTGATCTGAACTCTAGCACATGTTTGGCCCCATTTCAGAAATTCTTGGTTCAGCCTTCAATATTCAGAACATGGGGTTGGGAGTTCTAGTAAACTACATCAGTTCCTAGGACTAAAGGACTATAGGCACTTGGGTATCAGCTCTCTTGGCACCATCTGGTCATAGGGTGTGTCTGTCCTCTGTGCTGTCACTGTTTGTGCCTTTCACTTGTCATAGCCTTACCTGTCTTGTCTCATTTAGGAAAGGAGTTCATAATCTCAGAAATGAGTTTCCTGTGTCTTCCCTGGAGCCTCTTCTTTCGGCTCATGGCCCTTGCTCCCCACAAGTGTGTTGGCTTCTCCTGCATTCTCTCATTATTTAGCTGTGTTTGGCTCCACCACAACAGGCAGTATTTGTAGAATTAATGCATTGGGTTACTCACTGTATACTCTGGGTCTCCTGCTTGTGAATAGTGTGTCCTACAGAGCCCCATGACCCCACCTCTAGCCTCATACACTTTGATATCCCTCCTTACAGTTTCCTGCTTTTTATCCTTCTCCAGCAGTTTCCCTATTTCCTGGGTGCCATGTTCATTCTGCATTCTGTGCCTGGCTATCCATAGAGTCTTGGAGGTTCCCTTCCACCAATTATCTAGTTCTGACACTGAATACTAGAACACACTGTCCACAGAATATAGCCTAACCCTCTGGCGTGCTCCCACCCTCGGTCCAGATAGTTCTTGGCTTTTTGTGTTATCTGTACCTCTTTCTCACCAAACTCACCGGACAGGTAAGACCATTGAGAGCAAAGAGTATAGAACCTTCTTAGTGACAATTTACCCCGAAAGAAAGAAAGACATCCAATCTTAATAGTTTATCTGCTTCAGTCCTGGATCTGGTGGGCAAAGCTAAAGGGCTCCTGATGCCTAGCTGTATGGCATGAATATGTGAAGAGAGAAGAAAAGGCTGAACTCAGTCAGCCAGAAGAAGTCCTATAAACAGGGCAAGACTCTGTATATTAGAAGAACAACAAACCAGAAAAGGTTGTTCCAAACCTTAGGGATTGTAAGGAAGAAGGTGAAGGAGTGACTGACATGTGGTCATCACATTGGCCCTCATGAAATTCTCAGTGCTATGACACAAATTAGGAAAGTATCTTGTCGGAAACTTGACCCAACACTCCACTCTTCCTCCATTAGTAACTGGGCTGGAGGCAGCCTACCCTGTACAGAATGCCTCTTTTGCATGGGAGGGCAGAAACCCCACTGAAATATCTCTCCCCTTATAGCTTTCCCGAAATGAAGTAAAATGAAGGTGCGTATCCTTGACATCGATCTTGTGAAAAAAGTCCTTACTTATTTGTGTTGTATTTGCAATTTTCTTAAAGACTTGTGCCAGCTGTGCAAAGCTTAAATGTATACTACATGGCCTAGAAATAATATAAGTTATGACAAAACATACATGCATAATTTAAAGGCCATTATCTGTTTTAGTTTATTTTCACAAAATACGTATGAAGTATGATAAAAGATTAAATTTCATCATTATTTACACACTTACAGGCCATATATAGTGAGTTCTGTTTGAGAGATTTGCAAACAAAATCAACATGCCATTTCAAATAGCTTTATAAGATTAACTTTGAGGTGATTAATGGCTCAGTGAGAACAGTTACTGAAAAAGCAGTAGACCTGAGCTTGAATCTGCTCACACACATAAAACAAGTTGGACAGAGCTGTTCATGTTTGTAATCCTATGCTGTTGAGTGAATAGACAGGAGTATTTCTAGTGCTTGCCAGCTGTCGTCCTGTCTCCAGCATCTGTGAGAGACCCTGTCTGAACGAAAGGAGAAAGTGTGATACATTGTGGTATGCCATGCCCTCTTTTAGCTCTCACGTTTTAATTGACAGGTACTTACACACACACACACACACACACACACACACACACACACACACACACACACACACAACACACACACACACATATGATAAAATTACCTGAAATACATTTTACATTACTGCAATAGTCTCGTAACTAACTTCTATTGCTATTGCAATAAGGTCAAGTATTTTAAACATATTGTAACATCCTTGGGATTCTAATCACAAAAGTTGTGATCTTCTGTGGCTTTCTCATATAGTTCCTTCTAATATATGTAGCATTTCAGTTGTTGGTCTTAACCCTTAGGTTCACCAATAAAGCTGCCAGACCACAAGAAGCTTAATATTAACAGAAGAGATTTTAGGAAGTAGAGTAGTCTATATGGGATTTTTACTTCATGAAAGGTCATATTCCTAGCATCTTGAATTTTCAGGTTACTTGTATAAATAGATGTAATTTAAATTCCCTTCCCTTTTGGGAAATGTAACTAAATTATAGTTTCGAAAATTAAAACAGGGAGTCAGAATCCCCTTCTCCCTGAAATCTAGGTGTGCTGTCTCAGTTGTTGTTGTTGTTGTTTTGTTTTGTTTTCAACTTGTCATAAACCAGAGTCATTTGGGAAGAGGAAACTTCCATTCAGAAAATGCTCCTACCAGATTCACCTGTAGGCAAGCCTGTGGTGCATTTTCTTCATTGATGATTGATATGTGAGGGTCCAGCTCACTGTAGGCAGTACCACCCCTATGGTGGTGTCACTGAGTACTATAAGAAAGCAGGCTGAGTGAGCCTTGGTGAGTAAGCATCACTCCTTCATGGCCTTTGCATCCTCTCCTGACTCTGTGTTCTTACCCTGTTCAGTTCCTGTCCAAAGTTCCCCTAGAAACTGAGTATGAAGAGAGAATTGTCTGCTGAAATAAACTCCTTCCTCTACAAGTTGTTGATGGTCACAGTGTTTTGTCGCAGCAATAGAAACCCTAAATAAGACACTGTGTAAACTGTTAAGGAGCATGGGATTATGTCATTTGCAGAAAATGGATGTAAGTGAATATAATTGCCATGTTAAATATCTTATGTTACATTGAAAAAGACAAGTCCCAGGTGATTTCTTTCATTTGAAGGTCTAGGCTTTTATGTAAAAATAAAATCACATATGTGTATATGATGTGAACAAAGTAAAGTGAACTAATGAGATGGGAGGAGAAGGCGGTGGTGTGGGTACAGTCTTATATACAAGTGTTCTTCTGAGAGCAGTACACTGTGTGATGGGGGACTATACTGTGCCAATTGAAAAGGATATATTTCTTATTCTGACTTCTGTCCAGTGGTACCTTTCAATTTGAGACATATGTTAATTTTGCTCTTCTTTGTGTGGTAATTCCGTAAATGTTGGTACTTGATAGTTGATGATATCATTGTTGTCAGCTATACCCAAATTGATTGTTTCCCAATTGCTCTGTTAACTCAACATTGAACTTAAAATTTTGGAATTTTTGATTGGTTCTTTCACATTACACTTTGGATAAATTCTCAGATAATGTGAATTTGGAAGGTGGTTCCATGCTTCCTTTTCTTTGATCATGGCTTATAGAAGTATGTTATTATGTGCAGTTGTCTCAGTTTTTCCTTAGAATTTTCCCAGACTCCTTAGCACCAATATCTGAAACTAATCAAGCTCTTCCATACTTTAAAACACTGTGTCTTATAGGACTATAACACATACATATTCTCCATGCTCCTTAAAACCCTATAGAATACTGACAATAGTTAGCACAGTATAACAAAATATAATAGATGATATGCTATACTTTAGGGGATAATGTGCACACAACATAGGCAAGAATTTTCTCAGATATGCTCATCCTAGTAAAATGGATACATTAGCATGGATCATAATTAATGATAAATTCTGAGTCAACATATGTAGATTGGTGGAGGTTGAAATAGATTTGAGACATGTGCCTCAGGAAGTATCTATTGTTCCCTACTTTAAAACAGGAAGTGACAGTATCCTGTCGCTTAATCATGAAGCTTCTTTTATTAGAAAAGATAGGTTGGATCAGTGCATAATGACATTTTCAGCCAAGCCTGTTGACCTAACTGCAGTTGAATCCCAGAACTTACATGGTGAAAGGAGAAAACCAGACCCACGAAGAGCTCCTCCTAACTCCACCTGCACACAGACGCACATGCATGGTTTCCTCCAACCAGAATAAATGCAGTGTGTATTTTGAAAGCTTGATTTACTTTCATGCAGTGAAAGATTATTCCACATTGAATTAGATTTCCATTGTCTAGAACACCAAAAGTTCCGTTCCTCATTTCTTTTCAGTTCTTCTCTTTGCCATAATTTGTTTGACAGTAATATAATCCACAGTTCTGGAATAAACAGAAAGCAAACCATTCTTAATACTTTGGCTGGCTCTTAAGATTCTGTTCCTTATACTGGGTTGCCTTGTCCAGCCTTAATGCAAGGGAGGGACTTAGTCCTATGGCACTTGATGTGCCATGCTTTGTTGATATCCATGGGAGACCTGCCCCTTTCTGAAAAGAAACAGAGATTAGATGAGAGGCCTGCCCCTCTCTGAACAGAGACAAATTAGATCAAGTCACATATGCTAGCTACGTAGACTTCTATACACATCAAGCAAGGATCCCTGGAGTAATTAAAAACAATATCCTGTGTTGACAAGTTACTTTCTGTCTTTTTAGTGGTACATGAAAATTCCAACACTGCATCTTCCTCCAGAGTACAGGGAGAGCCACCAGTGATGATGGTGGAGGTAAGACTGCCTTTCCTCTCTCTAATATAAAGTTACTTTGTCCCCTTACATTGTAGTGGATATGAAATTCAATTAACAAAAGCCAGGTGCATCGTGGGTTAGCTCAGGGAGAAAAGGAAATGGAATTGTACCAGCCTGCTTCTGATTGAACTGAACATAAAAGTGTGCACTATCATTTATTACAGTTGGTGTGAGAGCATAGTTTCTCCTGAAGAAAAGGGTTCCTCTTTAGATGTGTGTATAGTTTTCACTCAGAAGTTGACAGCCACTTCTGGTTCCTAAAATCTTGATGCAGTTTGATTATGTTCCACAGAGGAAACTGGGGAGAAAGCTTCTTGGTTACAGCATGGGGATATTGAGTGGTAAGACTCTTACTGCATGAGGGTTAGTGTAAATAATTGAGGCCCAGCTGTAGGAGGAATTATCTCACAGTTAAGTTATAAAGATACATTGTGGCTTAGGGAACATTCAGCAGAGACCAAACAAATAGTGTTTCTTAATCTGGCCTTTGAACCAGCAAAAGTGGGAATGGCACAAACTACAGAGTCCTAGTTCTTCTGTGACATTGTCATATAATATACTAATAAATAGGACTCTTACCCATTTTGATTGGCATCATACCATGTTGACATGTGTTCCAAAGACCCATGTAAACAGAATTCAGCATGACCTGTGCCTCAAACTGTTTTCTTTCCTTTAAATTTCAGGTGGCGTCTAGAAAACACAGTATGTATTATGAAATCTCCTTATTAAGATACATTTTAGAAATGTATAATTACTGGGTATCCTCATGTCTAATGCACCACTGTGATCTAAGCCATCTATAGGGAAGAACATGGATTTTGGTTTTTAAAAAAGTAGTACCCAAAGTTAAAAAAACCAGGGTTGTCTACTGTGACTGTATTCAGATCCGATCTCTTTATATTGTTTGAGATGTTCTGAACCAGGCTGTGTCTAAATCTGTTTTTCCCCAAGACAGGTATCCCAATTGCTCAGTCCAATCTACAGGCACAAGCTATTGAATTACCATAGCCTGAACACTTGGTAATCCCTAACTTCCCACATCCCAGCATCTGCCTTCAGGAGGTCAAAACTGCAGAGATCAGGCCCCTGCAGTGAGTACCACAGAAGCTAATGCCCAGGGCATTGCTTCTCATCTACCTACAGACATTCAGAAGAATAAAGGTTAGAACGCCCACAGGCTTCTAGTCAGATCAGCGCTTCTGAGAATGGGAGACAGACACTGCATGGAAGATGGGGCAGGTGTTTTTCACTTAGGCTTTTGCTATACATGGCTCTTTCCAGTATTCTCTGTTGTCATATTGCCATGAATTTAGACTTTACCTACACAGTCCATGTATTGCTTAACTGATTTTAAACTGTGTTCAGTAAACCACCTGAAGCTCTATTCTCTGTCTGATGACTCTACCTGGAAACAAGCAATCAGATCAAATAACCAAACACACAATTGTTAGTTTTCTCTTTTTCTGTCATGAGGCTGACATGGCCCCCTGTTATAATGCATTCCCAGTTCCTGAATTCTTAAGGGAAATTTGCCAGGAGAAAGCTGTTGCCCCCTCAGGGTGTGGAAGGACCTCCCGTCCCTGAAGGACGTTCTGCAGAAACAACACCAATAAAAATGGAAGGTGTTGTGGGAATTCCATAATTCTGTCCAATTGTATATAGTGTTGCTAATTATTTTCTTTCATATATAAATCTATAGAGAAGCTTAAGACTATTTTTCCTATGTAGGATAATGCTAATATATCTAAGTCTTCAATGTAAACACAACCACAGAATTTAAAATGCATCTGATGTCACCTTGGGCTCTCATTCAGTAGCATGAACAGGTGGATATCAAACGCTCATCTTGTATGTGCTTGGGTTTCCACTGTCTGGAAATGCAACAATTCTGTTACCTATATCTCTCCTGGACTGTCTCTGTTTTAATTTCCTTCAAGGTAAGACAGTTGAGCAGCTGCCCAAACATCCTGTTCATTAGGTCTAGTCACATGTATTAAGTCCATGCACTTTGAGCCACATCAAGCAAGGATGCTACATAAGTAGGAAGCAGGACCATGAGCTGACAGTCACTTTCTGTCCCCCTAGTGTTACCAGAGACTGATGACAGCGCACTTAGACCAGATGGCAGAGGAGTGATACCAGAGAGCTCATCGGAGGTAAGAGGGCCTTTTTCTCTCTAAAGTAGAGAGGTTACTTTAGTGATCTTATGTTTCAGAGGATATCCCACTGGACTACAAAACTGAGAAGGCATCATGGGTATTAGAGAGTTAGCTTAGGATGGGAGAAAGAGGATTTGTACCAGCCTGGTCCAGACTGCATAGAGCCTCAAAGCATCCAGTGTTAATCATCAGTCTTGTGAGCAGGCCTTTTCTTCTGGAGAAAAGAGGTCCCTCTTTAGATATAAACTTAAAGTTTTGGTTTAGATGTTGTCAGGCACTTCAGATCCCCCTCAATTTCCAGGCAGTATGTTCCACAAAAGTCAGTATGGAGCAAGCTTCCTACATCCATTGTTGGGATGCTGTTGGTAAGACTTTTAACACATGAGCATTAGTGAAAATAATTGAGGCTACATTGTGGCAGGATTAATTTCACAGCAGGATCATAAAGATGCTCCAGCATGTTGCAGTGTGGCTTGGGGAACACTCAGCAGAGGCCAAACTCTTGACCTTGTGTGTGAACCAGCCAAAGTGGGAATTGGTACAAGTGAGGAGCCCCAGTCCTTTTGTGACACCAACATATGATGTAGTAAAGCAGAGTCTTTTACTTGAAGACTCTTTCCCACCTTGATTAGCATTATACCATGTTGGTATGTGTTTCAAGTACCCATGCAAACAGACCTAGGCCACAGACTTTTTTCTTTCCTTTATGTTTCAGATACAGCATCCAAACCAAAGACGAAGTATGTATTATGGAATCTCTTTCTTAAGACACATTTTACAAATGAATTGTATAAATACTGGGTATCCTTATGTCTAACCAGCCACTGTGATCTATGCCACTGATCGGGAAGCATTTGGACTGCATTTTAAAAAAAGTGGGCCTGTAAGTTAAAAATAATACTGGAGGCATTTGTCCATATGCACCGGATTCAGCTACGATGCCTGTAGTTAGTCTGGAATGGTGTACCCCAGGCTACATCTAAATCTGTTTTTTCCTAAGACAGGTATCCCAATTGCTCAGTCCAATCTACAGGCACAAGCTATTGAATTACCATATTAGGATACACTCTTTACCCTCCAGTATATATGTTCAAAGCCCATCACATGTGGTACATTTATTTATTTGTGTGCTACCCTATGGAAGAATAAACCAGGGCACAGAGGTAAGTGATGAGACTGTCCATGCAGATCAAGAGACCTTCTGTAGCCTGAACACTTGGTAATCCCTAACTTCCCACATCCCAGCATCTGCCTTCAGGAGGTCAAAACTGCAGAGATCAGGTCCCTGCAGTGAGTACCACAGAAGCAGATGCCCAGGGCATTGCTTCTCATCTACCTACAGACATTCAGAAGAATGAAAGGTTAGAACGCCCACAGGCTTCTAGTCAGACCAGCTCTTCTGAGAATGGGAGACAGACACTGCATGGGAGATGGGGCAGGTGTTTTTCACTTAGAGTTTTACAGTACATGGATTAAGCCAGTAAGGATAATGAAAAAATGCAAGAAACACTTCTCAAAAAAGAGCACAACAATGGTTTATCCAATACCCAATGCTCAGCACTGAACATATATATATATAAATGCATATAAGTAACATTATATATTCTGATCAGGGTCTAGTTATTTAATTTGGAACACACACACACACACACACACACACACACACACACACACAAACAGTTAAAGAGAAGAGTAGCCATGTGTTGAAAGAGGGCAAGTAAAGGTATATAGGTATAGAAGAGTGTTTGCATTGAGAAACAGACATGGGAAATGGTTTACATCTTGTAATATCAAAAAAGAAAGAAAGAATTTTTTTAAAGAAACAGGTAGATATGATGGTTTGCTAAATCTTGTATTTCTTTGGTCATGTTTGTTTGTTTCTTCCCAAAACCTTTCTTTGTCTAGTGGTAGACAGAAAGGGGGTGGATCCAGATGAGAGGGGAGCTTGTGAGCAACTGGCAGCATCAGGGGAGGAGAAACTATAATTAGGATATAGTGTATGAAAAATCCATTTTCACCAAAAGGGAAAAAGTGAAAAATTACAAAAATTTCTCTCATGCAAATTTAAGATCAAGATTTTAATAGAACAAAACTAAAAGTACTATATATCAAAAAGAAATAAAAGATTTAGCATAAAGACACCATTAGCATGAGCACAAAAGAGACATTCATCTTAACAACAGTGTCCACTTTGAACTCCAGTTACCACTTAGCTATGGATCTGTGCTGACACATTTTCTTAAGAGAAGTATATTTTTTAAAGATATATTTTTTTAGGGTATATGAGGGTTCACCTGTATGAATGTATGTGCACTACTTGCATCTAAGGTGCAGACTCAAATTAGCTCTTGGGTTTCCTGCAACTGGAGTTATAGACTGTTGTGAGCTGTTTTTTTCTGTGTTAGAAACCAAACCAGACCTGTGTCCTCTACAGGAACATCTGGGGATGTTAACCTCTGGTCTCCTCAGCTCCTGGCAACAGGTTTCTAAATGTGAGCTAGACTCTGGGCTCCAAGGGGACTTGTGCTCACTGGTAGTCAGTGTGCACACTGCCTGTGAGTGTGAGCACTCGGGACCACAGGCAGCAGGTAGGAGTAAGAAGAGCGTCATTATTTGCAAAATGCTTTCTGTGTATTTGTTCAGGCGTGTGCTATGAAGGCCTTTGGCAAAGAAGAGCTAGTTCTTGAGAGAGAATGTGGTTCATTACATACCTACCATTTCTAAGGCCTTGGGTTGGAGCCCCCAGTTTACAAAAGATGTGCTGTGGTTGTATAGCCTTATAAACCTCCTTCAGAAGTGCCAATGGGAGAATTTTAAGTTCAAAGTCATCCATTTCTACAAAGTGACATCGAGGTCACTGTAGGCTCGAGACCCTTTCTCTGGAAAAGGGAAAAGGAAACAGCAGAGGGGAGCAGGACCTTGTCAGTTGCCCCTGCGTGTCTGTGTGTGGGAGAAGATTCTGCAGAAAGAGAAGTTTCACGAAGAATGGGTGTACAGCATCTTGCAAACTCACACACAGGTAGTGTAGACTACCATTCTGTTAGCTGAACTCGGTTCAGACTGTCCACAGTTTCAGGGGACATCTGTCACCTACAATGACACCAGGCTACTTTTCCAGCCTCTTCCTGTTGAGAGCTTATCCAGGTATGGCGAGATTAAAAGAACACCCTCTTCTCCCAACCTCCATGTGACAACTTGGTTTAGATTGACTTGGATTCTGACTCAAGCATTGGTGCCCTCCCAATTTTGTTCTGGAGGTTCAGACTCAGTCAGTGAGAGGCCGGTGACAGGTTAAAGATGATAGAGGAGGCTCTGTTTACTGATCCAGGAATTGCACAGCTCATTTGGGAGGAAGCTCACACTTGGAGTCAGGGACTGGGTGGCAGAGCATGTCTCTTGTCAGTTGTTTCTGTCAGGAGAGATCGTCACTGACACACAAATGCAGCTGTTACTGTTCCCTTGCGTGAGAAGTCACAAGTTTTCACAGCTTCTTACCTTCCTACGTCCCCTAGGCAATGCCATACATTGTCCATGAGTTGTATTTTGTAAGGGGCAGTCAAAGAGTGAAGAATAACAGTTGTCCAGTGTTCTAGAGTAAATGCCACCTTTTGTCTGAATTCAGTTACTCCTGTGTGGCTGAAGTCTTCTGCTATCTCACAGACATCACAGGGCACTTCTGAATGCCTGTGCTTTTTCCTACAGTATACATTACAAAGATCTGTTTTAGCCTAATGAGTCCTGTGGGTAGTCCTTAAGAAATTCTTAGTGTCTTAGTGAGCAGCTGGCGAATGGAGGCATTGCATGGTGTCACTGTGTCCATGTGGCTCTAAGAAGGATTAGAGTGATGCCACTCTGCTCTGGCACACACTCACACAGTGTGTTCAGTCCCCTGCTCTACCTTCTGTATTGTCACATAAATTTAGCTTTTACTTGTCACACTCATGTAATGTTAACTGGCTGTACACTCTAGTCAGTGATCCTCCTGAAGCACAGTCTCTCTCTGATGACTGTCCCTGGAAACAAGCAATCAGATCAAATGTACACACACACAGTTGTTAGTTTCCTCTGTGTTTCTGCCATGAGGCTGACATGAAACTCTATTCTTCATGCATTCCCAGTTTCTCCTCTATTAAAGAGACTTCAACGGAGGCGAGCTGTAGCCCCTACGGAAGTGATGGGACCAGAAGTCTATAATTTTTACTCTGCAGAAACAACTGATAAGAAAAACGGTATGGTGGGAATTCTGTGATTCTGTCCAGTTGTGTAATGTGGTGACAATTATTTTCTTTCATATGTAAATCTAAAGAGAAGCTTAAGACTATTTTTCCTATGTAGCATAATGCTAATATATCTAAGTCTTCAATGTAAACACAACCACAGAATTTAAAATGCATCTGATGTCACCGTGGGCTCTCATTCAGTAGCATGAACAGGTGGATACCAACGCTCATCTTGTGTGTGTCAGGGTGGCTTCCCCTGGTATAGACAGCAATGGGTGAACCACCCTCTCTCATACTTTCTCCCACATGTGGGTGATGCAGATGGAGGACAGCTCATGTTCCTCAAAGGGACCTGGTAAAGTTCCAATGTCTCATGACTGAGGGTGAAATTCACCTTAGGTAACAGTGTTCCTGGTTTGATCCAATGAGCAAGGGCCCACTAGTGGTCATGTCATGCCTTGTTCTTGGAGTTAGGAACGATCTCATTCAGGACAAGGCAACCAGGAGGTTCCTGTTCTGTTCCTATCCCAGGACATAACGGTAAGTCAGCAGTGTCTGCTTTTGAGTGTGCTTTGCTTGTCCTCTCGTTTGTCCACGTTTCCTCAGAACACTCACTGTTCAAGTCTGTGATGTCCCAGACACTCAGGGTTTTAGGTTCAGTTACTAGCTCTTCATTTTAATTGTGCCTGTCTGAGTAATTTATTCAGTTGTTGTTACAAAATACTGTGAAGATAACCTAAACATGGAATGGTACATTTTTCAATATAGTCTCAGCTTACAGAATGTAAACATAGGGAAATTGTATATATAGGCAGGAGTCTGTGGCAGATTCCCAATACAACCTGTCAGTGACCAGAGATTTGATGCTCATGCTCAGCTTACCTTTTTATGTAGTCCTTGATCCCTTCCTAAGCCATGATGTCAGAGTTCAGGGTCTTTCCACCTCACCTAACCTAACTGCTATAATCTCACACTTGCATGCCCAGTATTGAGTATCATCCAATGACTGTGGAGAATAACCATGACAGTGCCCATGAACTGTTGTGTTCACTTTGTGTATTAACCGGTTAATAAAAAACCAATCTGTCAGGCGAGGGACAGTAATCTCTCCTGTACTCTAAGGAAGCTGTAGGTGGTAGTCTAGCAGAGTGAGCCCAATGATAAAGGAAGAACAGAGCCCTTCCCTTTAATTCTTCAGGATTTGCTGTAGTCCATGCATAGTTCTCTTCACTGTTCACTCCTGCTTCACATGGCACCAGCAGGGTAGAGTGTTGGCTAAAATGACTGTTTACTCTGACAGAACTACCACATCTGCAATGTACTAGCAAGGAAGGGCCTAGTGTTAAGGTGTAGCTCATTCCCACCCTGTGCTCCTCATCCTGACTGCCATGGAGGATGACTGAGGTGTAGAGGAGGTTAGAGACTTGTCCTTCATCCTTGAGCCTCTGACCTTGTGGGTGAGGAGGGATCTGATCTCTGGCCCTGCCTTGGCTCTTTTTCCTGCATTCTTGATTCCAGCTCCATGATACAGAGGGTGGCTTAGGAAATTCCCTAAACGAATTCCCATGTTCCAAGAGCTTAATTCATGGGCAACTGGGGATCCACTTTCTTGGCATACTTCTTCCCACAGACTGCGATTGTTCTTAGTGTTGTCTGTATTTGTGACTTTCTTCTGGGAATTGCAAGTTTTCCCACAGAGTTCTCCAGTCTCCACTTCCATAACCTTCCATCTCTCTTCTCCAGCCACCTTCCCCTTCTTCTGGAGTGCCATGTGGACTCTGAACTCTGTACATCAAGGTGTGACAGTTCCCTTATATCAGGAAACTTTTTCGTGATGTTTCATACTATACATCATTGCTCGGAAGAGTCCCCAGGAATAATCTCTATGTGTCGAATTTTTTATATTCCATAATTTTCTCTCCCTACTTCTCTAAACTTATCAATCACAAGAGAAGAGTCCGGAACACAAAACTTACTTGTGGACTCCATTTTTCAGAATGACATTTGAGTCTTACTAGGTCATCTGGCTCATCCCTTTATCTGATGGGCACAGGTGGAAGGCTGGTGGTGAGCAACTGAGACACTTGAACATGTAAAGACAGAGGAGTTAACTGGAGTTAGCTTGGAGCAGTCATATAAGCAGAGTGACACAAGACACAGTAAACAAAAAAACAGCCTAAGTTTTGGGGCGTTTACCCACCAACCCCACCCCACAGGTCCCCAGAGTTTTCTTGAGTGTGAGCAGCAGGAAATATTAGATAGAAGGATTTAGATTATGGAGATAGACAGATAAGAAAATAAAGGATCGCCTCAAGAGGTCCTGGGTCCTATTCCACCAGGCCCTGACTGTCTCTGCCCCAGGGTATTTATAGACACCAAGGGGTGGAGCAAAAGACTTGCCCCCAGCACAGCTAAGTGCAGACCATCCCAGACACCTGCACTCATGCCTGTGGACCTAATCATCTTCTCTGGGTAAAACCATGAGGAACCTGAAAACAGGCCCCCACAGGTATCCCTGCATCAACCCTCTTAAAACCAAAAACTCTTTTTTTTGTTTAGTTTTTTTTTATTTTATTTGTGTTTTAATTTTACATATCAGCCATGAGTTCCCCTGTCTTCCCCCCTCCCGCCCCCAACTGCACCTTGCACCCCAGCCCCTCCCCTCCAATCCCATCTCCTTCAGGGGCAAGACACCCCTGGGGATTCAGCTCAGCCTGGTAGATTCAGTACAGACAGGTCCAGTCCCCTCCTTCTAGGCTGAGCAAAGTATCTCTGTGTAAGCCCAAGGTGCCAAACAGCCAGCTCATTCACTAAGGATAGGTCTGGGTCCCACTGCCTGGGTTCTTGATCCCTTTCTGTTCTTGATCCAGCTGGGATTTCCTGCTCCACTAAGCTGTCTTTCCCTCGAAACTTGCCCTTCATTACTCCCACTGTCGTCCAGGTTGTTCATGTAGATCTCATCCATTTCTCTGTAATTATGCGATCTCTGTGTCTTTCTTAGGGTCCTGTTTTCTAGGTAGCCTCCCTGGAGTTGTGAGTAGCAGTCTAGTCATCTTTGTTTTACATCTAGTATCCTACTATGAGTGAGTACTTACCATGTTTTTCTTTCTGATTCTGGGTGACCTCACTCAGGATGATTTTTTTCTAGATCCATTCATTTGCCTGCAAACCTCATGATGTCATTGTTTTCCTCTGCTGAGCAGTACTCCATTGTGTATATGTACCATATTTTATTTATCCATTCTTCAGTTGAAAGGCATCTAGGTTGTTTCCAGGTTCTGGCTATTACAAACAATGCTGATATGAACATAGCTGAGCAAATGCCCTTGTGGTATGATTGAGCATTCCTTGGGTCTATGCTGGGTTTTGGGGGAGATGGAATCCCAATTTTCTAAGGAAGTTCCATATTGATTTCCAAAGTGGCTGTACAAGCTTGCATTCCCACTAGCAGTGGAGGAGAGTTCCCCTTGCTCCACATCCTCTCCAGCATAAGCTGTCTTCAATGTTTTTGATCTTAGATATTCTGACAGAACAAAGGTGGTATCTCAGAGTCATTTTGATTTGCATTTCCAGCATAATCAGGGATGTTGAGCAATTCCTTAACTGTCTTTCAGCCATTTGAGCTTCCTCTGTTGAGAATTCTCTGTTTAGTTCTATAGCCCACTTCTTAATTGGACTGTTGGGCATTTTGATGTCTAATTTCTTGAGTTCTTTATATATTCTGGATATCAGCCCTCTGTCAGATGTGAGGTTGGTGAAGACCTTTTCCCATTCTGTAGGCTGTCGCTTTGTCTTGTTGACCATGTCCTTTGCTCTACAAAAGTTTCTCAGTTTCAACAGGTCCCATTGATTGATTGTTTCTCTCAGTGTCTGTGCTACTGGTGTTATATTTAGAAAGTGATCTCCAGTGCCAATGCGTTCATGACTACTTCCTACTTTCTTTTCTGTCAGGTTCAGAGTAACTGGATTTATGTTGAGGTCTTTGATCCACTTGGACTTAAGTTTTGTGCATGGTGACAGATATGGATCTATTTGCAGCCTTCTACATGTTGACATCCAGTTATGCCAGCACCATTTGTCGAAGATGCTTTCTTTTTTCCATTGTACATTTTTGGCTTCTTTTTCAAAAATGATATGTTTATAGGTATGCGGGTTAATGTCAGGGTCTTCAATACGATTCCTTTGGTACTCATGTCAGTTTTTATGCCAGTACCTAGCTGTTTTTATTACAGTAGCTCTATTGTAGAGCTTGAGGTTGGGGATCGTGATGCCTCCAGAGGTTTTATTGTTAAGGATTCTTTTGGCTATCCTGGGTTTTTTGTTTTTCCATATGAAGTTGAGTATTATTCTTTCCAATTCTGTAATTTGATGGGAATTGCATTGAATCTGTAGATTGCGTTGGGTAAGTTCGCCCTTTTTACAATGTTAATCCTGCCTATCCATGAGCATGGGAGATCTTTCCATTTTCTGACATCTTCTTCGATTTCATTTTTTAGGGACTAAAAGTTCTTCTCATATAGGTCCTTCACATGTTTAGTTAGAGTAACCCCAAGGTATTCATATCATTTGTGGCTATTGTAAAGGGTGATGTATCTCTGATTTCCTTCTCAGCCTGTTTGTCTATGGTACATAGGAGGGCTACTGACATTTTGAGTTGATCTTGTATCCTGCTATGTTGCTGAAGGTATTTATAAGCTGGATCAGTTCCTTGGTTGAATTTTTGGGGTCACTCATGTATACTATGATGTCATCTGCAAATAGGGAAAACTTGACTTCTTCCTTTCCAATTTGTATCCCCTTAATCTCCTTATGTTGTCTTATTGCTCTGGCTAGAACTTCAAGTACTATATTGAATAAGTATGGGGAGAGGTGAAAGACTTGCATTGTTCCTGATTTCAGTGGTATTGCTTTGAGTTTCTCTCCATTTAATTTGATGTTGGCGGTTGGCTTGCTGTAGATTGCCTTTATTATGTTTGGCTTGCTGTAGATTGCCTTTATTATGTTTAGGTATGGTCCCTGTATTCCTGATCGCTCCAAGACCTTTATCATGAAGAGGTGTTGGATTTTGTCAAATGCCTTTTCTGTGTCTAGTGAGATGATCATGTGCTTTTATTTCTTTGAGTTTGTTTGTATGGTGTATTACCTTGACAGACTTTCGTGTGTTGAACCACCCTTGCATCCCTGGGATGAAGCCTACTTGATCATGGTGGATAATTGTTTTGATGTATTATTAGAATCTGTTTGCCAGTATTTTATTGAGTATTTTTGCATCAATGTTCATGAGGGAGATTGGTCTGTATTTCTCTTTCTTTGTTGCATCTTTGTTTGGTTTAGGAATCAGGGTAATTGTAGCCTCTTAGAAGGAGTTTGGTAATATTCCTTCTGCTTCTATTGTGTGGAACAATTTAAGGAGTATTGGTATTAAGTCTTCTTTGAAGATCTGGTAGAATTCTGCACTGAAATCATCTGGTCCTGGGCTTTCTTTGGTTGGCAGACTTTTAATGACTGATTCTATTTCCTTAGGGGTTATTGGACAATTGAAATGGTTTATCGGGACTTATTTAACTTAGGTATGTGGTACCTATCCAGAAAATTATCCATTTCTTTTAGAATTTCCATTTTTGTGGAGTAGAAGATTTTGAAGTATAACCTGATAAGTCTCTGGATTTCCTCATTGTCTGTTGTTATGTCCCCCTTTTCATTTCTGATTTTGTTAATTTGGATGCTGTCTCTCTGTCTTTTGGTTAGTTTCAATAAGGGCTTGTCTAGTTGATCTTCTCAAAGAACCAACTCTTCGTTTCATTAATCCTTTGTATTGTTCTCTTTATTTCTATTTTATTGATTTCAGCCCTCAATTTGATAATTTCCTGGCATCTATTCCTCCTGGGAGACTTTGCTTCTTCTTGTTCTAGAGCTCTCAGGTGTGCTGTTAAGTCACTAGTGTGAGATTTCTCCAACTTCTTTATGTGGGCATTTAGTGCTGTGAATTTCCCTCTTGGCACTGCTTTCATACTGTCCCATAAGTTTGGGTATGTGGTGTATTCATTTTCATCGATCTCTAGGAAGTCTTTAATTTCTTTCTTTATTTCTTCCTTAACCCATTGGTGATTCAGTTGAGCATTATTCAGTTTCCATGAGATTGTAGGATTTCTGTAGTTTTTTGTGTTGTTGAAATCTAACTTTAAAGCATGGTGGTCTGATAGAATGCAGGAGGTTATTCTAATTGTTTTGTATCTGTTGAGATTTGCTTTGTGGCCAAGTATGTGGTCGATTTTAGAGAAGGTTCCATGGGGTGCTGAGAATAAGGTATATTCTTTTTTGTTCATGTGGAATGTTCTGTAGATATCAATGAAGTCCATTTGAGTCATAACATCAGTTAAGTCCATTATTTCTCTGTTAAGTTTCAATTTGGCAGATCTGTCCAGAGGTGAAAGTGGGGTGTTGAAGTCTCCCACTATTAATGTGTGGGGTTTTATATGTGATTTAAGCTTTAGTAATGTTTCTTTTACATATGTGGGTGCCCTTGTGTTTGGGGCATAAATGTTCATAATTGTGGCATAGTTCATCTTGGTGGATCTTTCCTGCGATGAGTATGTAATGTCCTTCATCATCTCTTTTGATTGATTTTAGTTTGAAGTCTATTTTGCTGGATATTAGGATGGCTACACCAGCTTGCTTTTTAAGACCATTTGATTGGAAAGTCTTTTCCCAGCCTTTTATTCTCAGGAGGTGTCTATCTTTGAATTTGAGGTGTGTTTCTTGTATTCAGCAGAAAGATGGGTCCTGTTTTTGTATCCATTCTGTTAGTCTGTGTCTTTTTATAGGTGAATTAAGACCATTGATATTAAGGGATATTAATGACCAGTGATTGTTCGTTCCTGTTATTATTTTTATTTCTTGGTGGTAGTATGCGTGTACTTCTCTTCTTTGGGGGTTACTGCTGTGGTGTTATCTATTGCCTGTGTTTTCGAGGGTGTATCTGACTTCCTTAGGTTGGAATATTCCTTCTAGTGCTTTCTGTAGGGCTGGGTTTGTGGATAAGTATTGTTTAAATCTGGTTTTGTCTTGGAAGGTCTTGTTTACTCCATCTATGATGATTGAAAGTTTTGCTGGGTATATTAGTCTAGGCTGGCATCCATGGTCTCTTAGTGTCTGCATTATATCTGTCCAGGTCCTTCTGGCTTTCAAAGTCTCCATCGAGAAATCGGGTGTTATTCTGATGGGTTTGCCTTTATAAGTCACTTGGCCTTTTTCCTTTGCTTCCCTTAATATTCTTTCTTTATTCTGTACGTTTAGTTGTTTAATTATTATGTGGCAAGGGGACTTTTTTTGGGGGGGGTCTAGTCTGTTTGGTGTTCTATAGGCTTCTTGTTTCTTCATAGGCATTTCCTTCTTTAAGTTGGGAAAGTTTTCTTCTATGATCTTGTTAAATATATTTTCTGTGCCTTTGAGTTGGTATTCTTCTCCTTCCTCTATCCCTTTAGTCGTAGGTTTGGTCTTTTATGGTGTCCCAAATTTCTTGGACATTTTGGGTCACGACTTTGTTGGGTTTAGTGTTTTTTTGACTGATGAATCTATTTCTTCTACTGTATCTTCAACACCAGAGATCCTCTGTTCCATCTCTTGCATTCTGTTGGTTATACTTGCATCTGAAGTTCCTGTTTGTTTACTCAGATTTTCTATTTCCAGCATTCCCTCTACTTGTGTCTTCTTCATTTTTTCTATTTCCCTTTTCAGATCTTGGACAGTTTCCCTCATCTGTTTCCTGGCTTTTTCCTGGTGTTCTTTCAGGGACTTATTGTTTTCTTCTGCTTTATTTGTCCTTTCCTCAAGTTTTTTTTATAGCGTTTTCCCATTTTTTGTTTGTCTGTTCCTCCGCTTTATTTTTTACTTTTTCTATATAAGGCTCTAGCCTCTTTATGATGTTATTCATAAGGTTGTTTTCTTCTGCTTCTTCCATTCTGTGATGTTCAGGTCTAGCTGTTGGAGGTGGGCTAGGTTCTGGTGATGCTGTATTGCTCTTTATTTGTTGTATGTACTTCTGCCTTTATGTCTGCCCATCTCCTCATAGATTCATTCTTGGTCTTATCAGTGCACTTAGTCCAGACATAGCTGACAGATTTTAGGGAGCCTCTCTTTTATCCAGATGGAAGCTCTGGGCCAGATGAGAGCTCTGGTCCAGATGGGAGTGCTGGCTGGATGGGAGTTGGGGGCTGGACTCTGAGTCTCAGGAAGTCCCTGGGGTCTCCTTATCTTGTCCAGAGGGGAGCTCTGGGGTGGGGTGGGAGCTGGGGGCTGGTCTCTGAGTCTCAGGAAGTGGCTGGGGTCTCGGGCAGATGGGTTTGGGGGCAGGGTGTGGAGATTGCAGGGTCTGCCTGCAGTCTTGGAAAGGGGGGTCCTTCCCACTGGGCATGCCGAATGGCCAGAAACTGGGGCCAAGTTGGGCAGGTCTTCCCAGGATGGCTGGTGCCCAGGTATGGGACCTAGTGGCCGGGACCTCTCTGACTATAACCCCAGGCACTCACCTCTCCAAAAACTCTTAAGGCAACTACAAACTTAAGGAATCTCTTAGCTTCATTATTACCATTAACATGTTAACATAAATATTACTATACATAGTCACAATTCCCCATCTTACAACTCAAAGAAAACTCTTACCAGAACCATTTGAATTAACACATATGGTGCTATATATAGCTAACAATTTTGTCAATCTTACAACTTTAACTTTTAATAGAATCATTTGAATTTTCTTGGTAACAGAACACAGGAAAAACTTCTGATGTATTCACATCAAACTTAAATATTTCCTTAACTCCACAAAACCATGGTGCATTAATATCAATAGGTGAAACATAATTTCTGCAAACATACATTCAACCTTAATTCACTCATAACTCCTCCTTCTCTTTATAATTTTTAAACAATCTCAAACTTAGTTAGAAGAAAACCCGAACTCATAAAATTCCTACAAGCCCACATTGAAAATATTCTCAATCTAACCATTAATACTTTGAAAACTTTTAGCAAAACATACAAAAGCAGTTTCTTAATAAAACTCTTTACACTTTAAAAGTAGTCTCTTAGTATACCCCATTTGCATTTCTTACTACAAAACATGACATTACTCCACTCAGTTTTTTAAGTACACTAAGGAATATAAACTCTCCCTTTTCTTTATAATTTTTAAAGAAAAATCTCAAGTCTAGTTAGAAAACCCACACTTTTCTGTTTAAACAGTTCCATTTGTAACACAAAACCAGTTCCACAAGTCATTTCATTTTTACATAATCAGTCCCATAAAACAATTCTTGAATCACCAGTTAATAAAGCATATATGCATACACAAAATTGCATCTTTAGTCTAGGTAGAAACAATAAGTTTCTTCATTTATACAGTTCCAATTTTAATCCAATTACAGAAACCAATTCCCAGGTCATTACTATAAGTAAACTCAAAATCATCCCATTGCGGTGAAATCACTATTGTTCATTTCATTTCTTAAGTCCCAAAATTCAAATAATAAACTCTGGTACAAGCCTTCTAAATATGAAGAAATCCATAACAAAAGTCTTTTTATAGTTTTATCTAATTATTTTAAGTTCAAAAAGTTCAAAAAAATAAATTCTGGTATCAGGCTTTCACTTCCAAATATGAAGAGACGTTTTACAACCAAAACTTTTTGCAGTTAACAATTTAGTTTAAACAAGCGTCTCTGCAACTTTTATTCTCAAGCCAGAGACTTCTTTAGGGACAATAGTAGTCTAAACTGCACCGTTTTTTATATTAGCTCAGGTTTTTCTGTGTTGCGTTGATTTTCCACGGATCTCAGCTGTGGATGCCTTGTGGTTCTGACGTCTGCCATTCTTAGCTTCTTAGCGGCTTCTGGAGCTTTTGAAACCATTCAGCCTGCTTGCTCTATAGTCTACTAGGACACTACCTTGTGTGTCTCAGGTTCTTTCACCATATACATTAAGCATAGATTCACAATCAACATTTACACTTTTTCCACAAACTTACATATAACATGTGTTTAAGCATAAACTCACACTCAACATTTACACATTTTTACAAACTCACATATAACATATTAACATCTACTTATTTATACTCCTTAAGGAAACTATAGAACTACTTTAGCAAATATATTTCTTATTACTTCTTATATACTTCTTATATTCACTCCATCTTATTTCTTATTTAAACTTACATTTACAACTAGTATCTTTACTTCTTACAAGCTTATTACTACATGTCTTAAGACTACCTTAGATACTTCTTGCAAGCTTATATTCTTAAAGGAACTCTAGAGATCTATTTTACAAACATATACAGGGCTACCATTAGCATATATTTAACTTAGCAAACACCTAAAGATTTCTTAACACAGATCTAACAAGACAGAATAATTTCTGCAAACTCACATATCTTATTTTCTTCTTTTTCTGCTTCTTCTCTTAATTATCCTCACTATCTCTATTAAAAGATTCTCTCAACTAGACAGGAAGTACATACATCATTTCTAAAGTTTAGAGTTTATAGTCAGCTTTGCTATACAACACTGAGATTTAGTGAGTGTTGTCATTATAGAATTGTGATACTTGATGCTAGAGGATTGTAACATTCTCAGGACGAAGCCACACCCCAAAGTTGCCCAGTTCTCTCAGCCATTCCGGAACCGGCAAAGATGCACTGTCAGTGGTAAACGGTTTTTAACTAGAGGCTGTCCCTTCACCTAAATTCATAATAGCTCCCCTAAGTGCTTCAATTCAGACAAACGTTTCTATTGCAGCAGTACTTTTGGTTTGTTCTACCGAAAAACTTCACTTCACCCTGAGGGTGAAATTCCCGTATTTAGCTGCTGTAAAGCTCTTAGCAAAATACTGCACAGCTATTAGGTGATATAAAGTATTTTTCTAAAGGAGCTGGTAAAGCCAAAAGCAGCACTACTCCAAACTCCATTTCCTCACTTTCATTCTGGTTCCTTTATAGGAACGTCATCGGAGCTCACTGTCCTTAGTTCCACGCTCCTTACCAGGAGCTCTGGTAACCACTGAGCTCCATCCTCCTCTTGTGAAAAAACACAAACATGTCCTGGACCCCATATTAACACAGGATAGGACCCTTCCATAATCCAGAGCAGGGATCTTTCCATTTCACTTGAGCAAAAGTCGCTTGGGTGCCACTGTGCCATAATGTATCTGCAGCAAACTGCTCACAGACATCCATATTCAAAAAGTTCTGAACAAAAAGAGCATGATTTAATGCATTATGTGGTGATTGAGGGTAAATTTCTTCCTTTTTTATTTTTATTTTTTGAAGCACTTTCCACAGTACATTGTCCCTGAGGATTATAAGGAATTCCTGTTTTATGCATGATTTCCCATTGGGTAAAAAGTTGTTGAAATGCCTTACTACTATATCCAGAACCATTTTCAGTTTTAATAATTTTTGGTATACCCATATATGAAAACACTTCAAGCAGTGCATAATTACATGTTTTAGAGCTTCCCCAGTTTGTGCACTAGCCATTAAGAATCCTGAATAAGTGTCAATGGTCACATGTATGTGTGTATATATATATATGTTTTTTGAGACAGGGTTCCTCTGTATAGTTTTGCGCCTTTCCTGGAACTCGCTTTGTAGACCAGGCTGGCCTCAAACTCACAGAGATCCACCTGGCTCTGCCTCCCGAGTGCTGGGATTAAAGGCGTGTACCACCACCGCCCTGGCACAAGTACATATCTTAATTTGCCAAATTCTGCAATATGTGTAACATCCATTAGCCATAGATGATTAGGAAGAAGACCTTGAGGGTTTACCCCTAAGTGAGGGACAGGAAAATATTTTGGACATGTCTCACATCGTTTAACTATTTGAGGAGCTGCTTCTTTGGTAAAATTGAATAGCTTTCTTAAGCTTTTACTATTTTGGTGATGAAGAGTATGTGACTGTTGAGCCATTTCCACTTGGGATAATGGTACTATCTTGGTTAACTTATCAGCCATTGCATTACCCTCAGCTAAAGGACCAGGAAGATTGGAGTGAGCTCTAATATGGCCCACAAAGCATGGCAGCTTTCTTTTGTGGAATAGTATCTTAAATTTGTTGACACATTTTAACTTGATTATTGTTAGTTCCAATATTTTCACCAAAACTTACTATTCAAAGGAGTCAGGAACATAGATGTTCTTTCATGAAGCATATCCTTCATTAACTTACTCTGAGAAAAAGCATTTTCAGGATTTAGTATTTTCACTTCATTAGCTTTAACTCCTGATGTTATTATTAGCAGCTGTAATATTTAGCATTGATTTCTTATAGGGAACTTTCAGGTGAAGCAACTTTTTTGGAGGGGGTTTGAGACAGGGTTTCTCTGTGTAGCTTTGTGCCTTTCCTGGAACTCGCTTTGGAGACCAGGCTGGCCTGGAAATCACAGAGATCTGCCTGTCTCTGCCTCCCAAGTGCTGGGATTACAGGTGTGTACCACCACCACCCAGCATGCAACTATTTTTTTTAAGACAGATTTTTCTGAAGTTTGTTTGCCATCTATAAAGCAGTAATTCCTTTTTTGAATGCCTGTTTCCTTGTCTCCTTATTAGATTTGCAAAGGAATCACTCATTGCAGGCTGTTCGTTCAAGGCAAAGAACTTTTTAAAATTCCCATACTGCTTCTAACACAATGTTAAGTATACGGACTGCTTTGCCTTGTTAAGGATTTTAAAATGGCTGTTTGCTCTTACTGGAGCTTTGTGTCTGATCTGAGTTCTCAAGAGGTAAGATTAAGCTTTCTAGCTTGCATTGAGAAAGAAACTTCATCTGAGCTGAAAAGTTTTGAGGACAGTATCGCCATCTTTAGCTGAAAAAACTACATTTCCCAGAATGCATTTCTCTTCATCAGTCACTGTTAAGAGCTGGCTTATGGACCCCATTTCCCTAGTTCTTACTTGGGTCTGGGAGTCAATCTCCAGTTCTCTTTTACTGGACTTGCTGTAGAAGGTTTTGCTTTTGCAACAAGAGATTTGAACCAAGAGTTTATCTCTCTCCTTT
>NW_023413709.1:0-11750 GCF_903995425.1 Onychomys torridus | reverse complement strand
GGACTACAAAGGCTACTGACATCACAGGGAGGACTATGGTAAATGCGGCAACAGTCTCGCCAACGACTGGCAAATCGTGGCAGTCCAAGTGCATGCTGTGTAAACTAGAAGGGTGTCTAGAATGTACTGGAGGTGGGAGAGAACAACTTTCCCACTCTTTCATAGCTGAGAACTGAAAGCCATGGATCCTCATGACGTGATCCACTAAGGACTACTGGGACTTGCCTGTGCTTGGCAGTGCTTTGACTTTCCCTTCTGGTGGGAAGTGCAGTGGTGGTCATCACGGGCAGGCTTCTGATTGGAGGGACACTTCTTGCTAAGAGCATTGTAGGTTGACTTGGTATTGGGGCTATTTTCTCTGGAGCAGCCCATAGTTTCTACTCTGTTCCTAGGGTTTCAGGAGTATGCCATTATTCCTGTGTCAGTTGTTTGATTTGGGGACTTGAGGCAATGTTGTCCTAAAATGCACTGCTTGGTTCTCTTTCAGCACTTCTCCGTAGGAAGTCACTTGAGAATCAGGGCATTGCTCTTCGTCCCTTGGCAAGCTCCCCTTGACCTTTCTAAAAATCAAGAAGAAGAACATCAGACTGTGTGTCTGTCTTGTACTCATCATGGACAGCTGTGTTAAGGTGACACTTGAGTACCTAAATATCTCCTGGGTGTAATGTATATAATAGGGAAAGTCTTTGTTATCAGGTCTTCAGCAGGGAGACTGTCTTTAACCCAGACAACAATAGTCCTTGGCTCTTAAGACCTTCACTTATTGTGTATTTTAAATCTGGTAACTGCACCAGGTCTGATCCAACTTTTTCCTGCATTTTCTGTTCTGCTTCACTGTAGACTTGACCTGTGGTGTGATTGATTTCAAGGACATCTCTGACAACTTGAGAATTGCTCCAACAGAGCAAGATCCTGAAAATCATCACCAAAATCATTGTGAAGAAGAGCCTTGTGCTCCTTTCTGAGTTGCAGAAGACAATGAGAAATGAAAGAAATTCTATGAAGTGATCCCCAAGAATTTAAGGTAAGATGGGCCAGTGGTTTCTCACATGACCACTTCATGTTTGGGGTGTTGTTTTTCCAATCACAGTTGGACTTGTACTTACCCTGCCCTTAAAGCTTAAAATCTCTCAAGATTCCCTGGGCTGTATGCGCCTGTGCTTCCTCATCACCTGCCCCAACAGCAGCCAGCATAAGTGCTGTTCTTCCTGACTCCCCTCTGCAGCCCCGCAGCGCCCTTTGAGGCCTCCTAGTTGCACTGTTCCTGTGAGGCCGAGTAACAGGCCAGGGTCCTGTGGGGAACCACAGAAGTGACACCTTCCCTGTGTGTCATGCTGGTATGCCATGGTCATCAGCCCTCACCATCTCAGGCACAGTGATGACCATTGCACTTACTGGACCAAACTTGTGAGTATCTGAGACCTCTAGCACCTTCTAGTTAGTTTTTTAGTCTTGCTTTTGTCCAGAATTTCCTCACTCTGCTCCCCCCACCAAGTTTCCTTTTCTCATTTTGGGAATGAGAATGTATATTTTGTGCCATTATATGTTGGAAGTATGTGATCTGCTATTTAATTTTAATATTACAGGGTTTTACACTTCAGAGATTGCTATAAGTCTCAGAAGACACTAGATTTTGGATGTTTGAGCCAGTATTGCATGTCGTAGACCATGGAGACTTTTGAAGGCGACTAAACTTGTGTCATCTTTCTCTCCTTTTCCTTGGTCTTTAGAGGATGGGTCCAGGGCTGTGGGCAGCTGCTGTGTGCGGGTCCAGAGACTGGGACCACGTTAGGCTTGGATAGGAAGCACAGGGAGCAGATTAACTCTATGCAGGTGTTGCACTGGCTGTTGATTGTCTCCTATGGACCCTTATTGCCTCAGTCATGCCAGTGGCCCCAGCCCAGGTCTCAGGGCCCAATAGGATCATACTCTCATGTATGTCATGTGCCTTTCAAGTTTGGGGGTCTGCCTAGCAGAAGTAGCACCCCATTCTGAGTGCCCTTACTACCCAGCTGTGCTGACAGGGGAAGCAGACAAGAAGCATGAGAGGTCTGGGGCGCCAGACAGGTCTGAGGCAGAGTTGAGCAGCTGAATGATCCCCAGTCCGGTGTTACCAATTGTCCCACCTGGGGACCAAAGAAGTTGAGACCATTCACTGGCCTGACTGCTGTCTACATAGGCTGAGCGTTGTCTTCCTTTATAACTGTTGCTGCCATTTAAGCCTTGGCTGTCCCAATCAGCAACTGCAACTCTGCTACCAAAGTGGTTCACCTCAAAGGCTGCAGCCTGAGGGGATTCTGTTCCCTCAGGCACTGACTCTTTAAAGCTTTGAAAGGAACTTATGTAAATCTCTGTCCCTCTAAGGAACTCAATATTCAAAGGTGAGGTGGAATTCTACAGATCTGAGACTAAATAGCAAGCAGCCCACCTCATCTCCTTGATTGCATCTCCCAAAAAGCCAGGAGTCCTTCTACCAGCCCCCACTTAAAAGCCCTTCTCCACCTGACTCTTCCCTACTGCTTCCTGTCAGCTAGTTGCTGACTCACCCTCATAACTACATGTTAGATAATTTTATTTAATCATATGTAGCGAGCACATACCCCAGTTACGGGGGAGGAATAATCACTCTTGCTTCAGACTTGGTATAACACTCATTTATTCACACAGTAAGATTACAAGCAATATTTATCCTGTCTTCCAAGTGGAAGCAGGAGTACCTCTCCAGGTATACAGGTCTGTACTCGCCACGTCTGTTCCTCTGGATCTTGGGTCAGCCTTCCCCTGGTCAGCCACGTCTGCACTGGGGACAGGATCTCACGTCTCTGGCAGAGGAGAGTCGTCTCACTCGAGGGCCTGACGAGCTCTGTTGGTTGGGTCTGGGACTTCATCTTTTATATTCTTTCCTGGCTAGGTTTCTAGTCTTATCCCTACTTCCACACATAGCTTATAGCTTATCACTACTCCATTTGTGGTTTTCTTACGTCAATCTATTGCTTATCACTCCTGACCAAGGTTGTTCATCCCTAGGCCTTACATGTTCCTTACATCATACCAATGGAATACATCTTTGTGTGTTTAGGCAAGTGTTCCAGAGCTGAAACAGAAGTAACCCACCGTAAAATAATATACTATAACGGAGAGTTTCTAGTTACATATCTTGACTCATTCCTGCATTTACTGTTTGGCTCATTCAGTTACTCAGTCTTGCCCTTCCATTTTATTTCCTTCAGTAATTTATTGCATTCACTCATCCCTTCTTTTTGTTCTGTGTATTCATTTATCCAATTGTTTAAAAAGTGTATTTATTGGGTTTCTGCACAAGGTGGCATAGTAATGCAGGTTATTTGGGAGATTCCTGAAGAGTACTGAGAGGTGTCTTCAAGTGAATGCCAGGTTTCTGAGACATTTCCCTGTCTCTAGATAAGATGTAAAGGGCAAGCATACAGTGGTGACTTGGGAGTTATGTTCACCATAGAGGGGAATGGAACATGGGCAACAGTTCAGCCCCACTCCTGCCAATCCTGCAACTGGATTCCTGACTTATTCCTAGGCTTGGGCATAGAATGTTATATGATTTCTGATGATACCTGTGAGCCACACCAAGAACCCAGTAGCAAGCTAGTGCCTGGTAGGTGTTGCTTTCGAGCAGGTGTCTCAAGCATCAGTCACATGCCACCAGCCCCAGTAGCCTAGGGCAGGCCCTGCTGCTTCCTCCTAGGAGCTCTCATCCTGGCTGGGTCTAGCTGTGAGCCTCTATGTCTTATTCTCTTGGTACTAGAATCTTCTTCCTAAGTTCTAGTTCTGATTGATTTTGCTGCTGTTTTGTGCTTGAAGTTGGCCTCTGGCAGAGGTCATAGAGCCCTAGCCATGACCCTAGCATATATGCAGATCCCCCACGTCCACACCTATCATAGTTACAACTGGCAGAGTAAGAGCAATTTGCAGCCTTCCATGTTCACAGAAACACTCATAGCCTTGGTCTGATTTCTCTTCATTTCTAATTTTGGTTTTGTCTTTTGTTTTGAGACAGTCTCCTTTAGTTTCTCTGGCAAAATGAAGACAAATACCCTGATATACTTTTTAAGGCAAATATGGAGTATAATTACACCATGAGCTCAGAGTTGACTGTTTTCATTTAATTTCCTCTTCATTGTTTTAATACATCTATTATATATTTATGTGTGTGTGTGTGTGTGTGTGTGTGTGTGTGTGTATACACACACATATATCATGTATTATTTTTGTGATATGGAGATTAATTCTCAGGGATTCCAGATAACAGCCTAGTACTCTATCACTAAACTCTACCTCCAACTGGCTTATTAATTTTCATTTTGAGATAGAGTCTAAATAAGTTGTCCAGGCTGGTCTTGAACTCACTCTGTTGCCTAGGCAGGCCCTGAACTTTGAGTTTCCTATATTAGCCTCTCCAGTAGCTGGGATTACAAGGTTACAATAACAATCCTGGCTATAAAGAAAAATATTTACTAGGCACAGCTGGGACTGGTAGCACAGGCCTTTAATCCTAGCTACTAGAAGGCCAAGGGAGGAGGGAAACCCGAACAGGACCTACACTGTTAGTAAGTCTCCATATTTTACAAGAATATGTTTCTGTTTCCCAAACCTAATGTACCCAGCAAAACTGCACTGCCCTTGTGACCTCATGATATATGACCACCCTTTGCCTTGAAGAACTCATGACCCGATGATGTATGACTGCTCTTTGCCTTAAAAAATGTTTTCAATTTTGTGATCTATACTCCTGATGATCTACCCCATTGTGTATGACTTCCACATGATAATGCTTTCATTCTTACTTTCATTGTATTTTTTCTAATAACCAATTATCTTGCCCCTGTATACACTTACAACTGTTTTCCATAACTTAATCTTTTCCCATAAAAAGTACCCCAAACAACCAGTAACGGGATGCTCTCCCAAATGCCAACTTAGGTTAAGACTGTTTGGGTGAGATGGCCAGTCCCGGTGTACCTCTAAAATAAAGCTTGCTTTAATTGGACAGTCATGGATTTGATGTTTCTCCTCACATATTTGGGGTTAGCATCAGAAGGTTGAAAATTCAAGATCTGCCTGGGCAACTTAGTAAGACTCTCTCTCTAATTTTTTTTTTTTTTTAAATACAACAAGAAATAAGTTGAGGATATATAGAGCTTTGTGGTCAAACAAATGCCTAACTTGCATGAAGCCATATTATCAAATCCTAGTACTGGTAAAATAAGAATAAGTTCACCCAACAGAGGATTTATCTAAAGAGATCCTAGTTCCATGTGTTTTCAAACATCTATTTAGAGGGCTGGGCTCTGTAGCTCAGTTGGTAGAGTATCTGCCTGGTATTCTAGAAGCCCTGGGTTTGATGCTCCATAAACTGGCATGGTGGTGCACACCTGTAACCCCAGCCCTTAGCAGTCAGAGGCAAGAGGATAAGAAGTTCAAGGTCATCCTTGGCTACACAGTGAGTACAAGGCAGCCTAAGCTACTTGTCTTTTCCCCATCTTTTTATATTATGTATCTTTTCACTTGTTTCTGTTTTCTAAAATTTCTTTCATTAACCATGTAGTTTTCAAAACAAAGGCTTATTTATTACCTTTTGATTAAACCCATTCCCAAATATTCTATTCTAGTTGATGCCTTTGGAAATGAGTCATTTTCTTAATTTATTTTTCATTGAATCTTTCATCAGTGCTTGAGAACAAATTATGTGTGTTGTTTTCAATCCTACAACTTAAATTTATTAGTCCTTTCAGATTTTTAGTATAGATTTTACGATTTTTCTAGCTTGAAGAGCATGTTATCAGTAAAAAAAAAAAAAAAAAAACAAAAACAAAAAAAAAAACCAACCAACAAACAAAACCCCTTCTTTTCATGCTTGTATGGCCCATTAAAAATTTTTTTTGCCAGTTTCATGAGTGTATACAATGCACTGTGTTCATATTCACCCACTTATCCTCTCTTGTCCCCTCCCACTTCCTTCTTTACAACTAGACTTTTTTAAAATGTAGGTCTTTTTAAATCTAGGTAGCCTCACAGCTGTGTTCATGATTGCAATTGCTTGGTCATATCCAGAAGACAGTGCTCCACAGCTCCCCTCTCTACTCCCTAGCCCTTACACTCTTTCTGCATTATTTGGGCTTCAGAGGGGAAGATATAGATATCCTAATTAGGGATGAAAACTCATCATTCACTTATTCTGAGCAAGTATACTATTTATGAATCTCTCATGAATTGTTACCATGTGTAAAACAAAGCTTCTCTGACCAGGATTAGAATAACATTAGTTGTTGGGTATAAATATATACATTTAGAAGGCAATTGGGCTCTGTGTTAATTTAATTGTTTAATGAACCATCACTAGTAAATTCTTCCCTTACCTATGATATCTGTGCCTGTGATCTGATCTCAGCCACAAGCTTGAGATCAGATCACAGCACCAGGCATGTACCTGCATATAACCAGCCTCATACTGGTTACAGTCATGTCACTATTTTATCAATGGGCAAACCTTGACTGAGACTGCTGGAGCAGAATGCAGGGTCCACAGATAGGAAAGGCATTGATCAATTTTCTCTATAGCAGCATGTTTAGCACCTCTGGCAATACAGATACTGTCCAGCAGAGATGAAGCTTTCAGCTCAATGCTACTTGATTTATGCCCTTGTTCAAAGTTGTTATGTCTTCACCTTAGAGTATGGAAGTCTCCTATTACATTTTCTTGTCTAATTGAATTATTAGGTCTTCTAGTACTGTTATAAATTATTATGGCACTGGTATGCATGTATGCCTTATTCTTAGCCTCACAGGAAACACTTTGAAGTTTTCATTATTGGGTATGATGATAACAATAGGTTTATCACACATGATATTTATTGTCTAGATAACTTCCTTCTATAACTGTTTAAGTGTTTGTATTTTGAAAGGCTGATAAAATTTAGCCAAATGTGAGTAAAGAGATGGCTAGTCAAAAGGTATAAAATATAACCTCCAGGGACTGTAATAGGTAAGTGAATTGTTTGATTTGATTGTCATTACTGTTCCTCCTAACCCTCTCTCTATATGAAATCACAACATTTACCTTGTATTTATAATGTTGTCAAATGTGCCAAGCCCCAACCCTGGAACCTTCATGATGCCCAGGACTGCCACCCTGGGAAGGACTGCTCTCCCAGTCGGGATTTCTCCACCTCTTGGCACCACACATCCATTTTGGGACTTCCACCTTAGGAGGATGATGTTGGTCTATGAGTCACCATTGCTGACACTGTGAACATACAGCAAGCATCAGGGAATTCTTATTCAGAATTCCTGGTGCAATATACTGCTTCAGATGTTGTTACAGTAACAATCATATTTTACTAACCATTCTCGGGATAATTTGCCTCTTATTATTTTTACAACAAATAGTAAGACTGGAGATTCCTGCTGCCATGGTTACCTGGCAGCTCTTCTGAATTCAGGGCCTGACCATACTTTGTTGTCCCTTCCCAGGAGTATTATCAGGGCTTTGGCTTGTGGTGGTAACCTAATTTTTTCTCTAAAATACATTATGTACGTAAAATGCTAGTCCAATTCGATGTACTTCAGCAGGAAAACTTTTCAGTTGGGAAAAAAAGAATGAAAAATTATAGAAGTTCAGGAGGCTGTGACACTATAGGCTTTTTGTGCTACAAATAACTATTTCATCACTTAAAATAGTTTACATTAAGCTAGGTAAATATTGTAAGTGCTGTAATTTTAGGGTTCCATGCTGATGTGTGTGTTGACTGGCCATGATAGGAAGCATGACATTCATTGTTTTGGATTGAGTACACAATACCTCTGCAGGTAGCCAGTAATGGCACCATTGAAACTCAGTGGTCCATCTGCTCCAGTGTTGAGTAAACACTACTCAGCTTGTTCATAGATTTCATCTGCTGCTTTCAGTTCACTTCTTTAGAAGTGACGATTCCTCTCTGGTTCTTCTGGATACAGAGTAATTTTTCTCTTCCCCACGTTGTTTGTTTGTTTGTTTGTTTGTTTTTGAAATGGGGTTTCTCTGTATAGCCCTGGCTGTTGGAGAACTCCCTCTGTAGACTGGATTCACCTCTGCCTCACAAGTGCTGGGATTAAAGGTGTGCACCACCACTGCCACCTCAGCTGAGTGGGCAATCTTTTAACTGTTACCAGGCCATATATTTGGCTGTGTCATTGTTTACCTTGCGTATTTTATGATTTTACTTCAATGTGTCCAATGGAATCTTTTGATGTGTGAAACACTTCTTAATTTACAACATAGTATTGAAATGAGCATTGAGAAAAAACATGTTTTTTGGTAACAAAAATACATTTTCTTTGCTACAAAAAAGACCTCAGAAGTACTATTTTACTTTGACTTCACAGCTCTATTCCCCTTTAGCAGAAGGAGTCAGGCCTCCCAGGTAAATTTGAAACTCTTGATGGCTGCAGTTTACTTTGAGGTCAGTAAAGAAATCTGCTTCTAGCATGGGACTTTCTTTGACTTCTCTTCTGATTGAGACTTAAGAAGAAAATAATTAATTCGACTCTGAGTCCCAATACTGAGCCCTGTCACTGCCTTGACACTTGTTCTTATCTTCCTACTCTTATTTGAGAATAGCCCTTGCCTCTTGTCTACCCAGTTGTGAAGGTAAAGTTAAGCACCTCCTCAGAAAAGCCTTGAGACAGCTCCTTTGTTCCCCATAGTCCTCTGCCAGGGCATTTCAACTAGCCTCTTACAACAGGGAGTGTCAATTCATTCTCTAGCATGGGTAACAAAAGGTTTCTACATCCAAAGAGAAACCTGTAAGGTTAACCTCCCTGTCAGGTACCTCAGCTGAGAAAGCAAAACTGGGATGTCTCAGCCAGATGCTAGGTTTGTGCTCAAGTAAATCTAAAACAGAGAGCCCTTTCCCAGGAATGGGTTTGAATGAGAGGCCAGCAACCCACCAACTCTAGGAAAATGACTTCACATAGACCCAGCCTGCCAGAGGAGGATGCAGGTTCGTGCTAATTTTTATAGACACCTTTTCTGGTGGGTAGAAACATTCCCTACCTTGACTGTAACTGCACTCATTATACCTCTAAAATCTCAAAGAACTGGTCCTCCATCCTTCTCCACCTGTGGGGTCTGACAATGGCCCGAGTTTCATATCCTAAATCTCTCAATTTATAGAAAAAGTTTTAAGGGATAGATTGGGAACTTCATTGTGCATATGGACCTCATTTCTGTGCAAGAAGCAAAAATGATGATGTTAACAAAAACTAACAAAACTCATTAGAGTCTGGCAAAGAGCGGTAGATCTCCTTCTCTTTGCTTCACATGGGTCCACTGCACCCCATATGGCAGGGACTTTCCCCATACGAGACTGGGTTTAGAAGGTCTTCCACACTGTTTTTCTGGCTCAGAGACCAGAAGCTTGCAGAATTCTCTAACCATTCCTTTCTCTTCACGACAGGCTCTCCAGTCTTCCATAAAGGTTATTCATCATACAATACAAGAGACTCAGCCCACGGGCAAGTCCACAGGACCACTACCAGTTTCCTTTTTTTCAAGACTGGTGAATTATCTGGATCAAGCAAATATCCAAAGGAGTTCTGGAAGCAACTTGCAAAGGAAAGGACACTATATGGCTATTTTCTCTACTTCTATGGCTATGGCAGTATCTGGCATTACACCATAGATCCACCATACCCAAGTCAAGAAAGTGAAAGCCGTAGATGCTGCCATCAAATGGACTGTCTCGCAGACAATTTAACCATTAAAGTTTCTTTCATTGACACCTATTCTTTTCTCTCCCTGTCTCCCTATCACTAATGAGTCTTATGTTTCATCATAGTCTAACTCCCTCTACCCTCAGGCCTGACCCAGGGAGTTGAGGAAGACAAATACAGTAAAGATATTAACTAATGTGACTACAGACCAGCAAGTAATATTTATCTTTACCTTTTCTGACTAATACCAATTTCAAGTGTCTGGTTGTATTAGAAAAAGAGAAGCTGTGAGAGTTAATATTTTGAAATTGAAACACAGATTTTACAATTCTATGTATACCCTTCAACTGACCTCTTGTTGCCAAAATCAGGGGATTTTCTATTGCAAAAGAATTATGTGGTGAACAGGCTTCTTGAAACACACAATTCAATGTATAAATAAGGAGGAAAATGTAACCCAATAGCCATGTGAAAAGTTTTTGCACCCTGATAAACTTCTCTGCTGATGTAGCAATCCAAATCTGAGCAAATCAGGCCAAATTAGAATAAGCCCCAGTTAAGTGGGTAAAGTGATCCCAGATGGTTCTCTGCTCCCTCAGAGGGGAGAGAGGGACTGTAAAGCTGTATGTCTGTTTTGGGAGGGGAGTTTAAATACCCTGATTGAGGTGTCTTGTATATCTTTGGCGGAGTAGCCATGTTTGGTGGGACTTCCTTGGGAGTGGGCTCTGGCAGAGGGGTGGCAACCAACCAGAACATTCCAGAATCTTTGGGTCTATGGATGCCAGGGTGCCAAGAGCTGAGGTAGACCTTCCACCAGAATATTACATACATTTTGTGTGTAGGGGCACTGGTTCAAGTCTGGCTACTTCCTGTGGGCATGAAGTGACTGGAGAAGTTGGTGGACTCTCATTCAGGAGGTGTGAGTGGAGGAGCATCTGGTTAATTGTTATCTTGGAAACCTCGGGCATCTGTTTCTTGAGGGAGCAGAGAAAGCAAGTTGCTAGGAAAAAATAGATTATTAATATCTGTCCTAGTTGCACAAGGCATAAGAGCAGATAGGCCCTTCACTGGTCATTTTGGAAAACAGGAGGGTGGAGGATCCCAGCTATTGGACAGATCATGTATTCTGAATAGAAGACCGCTTGAACCTGGAGAGATTGTGCCAGCAGTGATGTCCCAGGAGCTTGCCAGCTGAGGAGTTGGTAAGGCTCACAGTATAAAGTCCTATCCATTGGGTCTGAAGAGAGTTAGGAGCTAGCCGTTGGAGGAGTGCTCTGTCCCCCAGGGAGCGTAGAGCAGGCTCAAGGAAAGTTGGGTGTGTTTGCGTTGTAACAGGGAGATAGCTGTCAGCATGTGGACAGAGAAGGGGCCTCAAAGGGAGAGGTAGTGGACGTACCTGGATACTGGGGGAGTTCAGGCTGGGAAGTTGTGATTGAGGATGAAGGGCCTTCTGTAAAGGAGCTCTAAAGGACTCCAGCCTGTAGAAGAGCTTGGGGTGGCCCAGAGGTGGGTAATGGCCATGTGGAGAAAGAAAGGCCAAGACAACCTGAGGTCAATGGGGAACTTAGTGAGCTGTTGTTTTATGAGTCCATTGGCCTCTCAACCATTCCTGAGGATTGTGTGAGGTAAGGAATATGGAGCTTTCAGGAAATGCTGAGAGCTTCTGACAGGAGCTCCATTACCCTGGAAGTGAAGGCTGGCCCGTCATCCATTTGTTTGACTGTGGCTGGGCAAATGTAGGAATGATGTGTTCCCATAGTACTTGGGCCCCCACATCTGCTGTTTCCCAGCCAAACCTTGCCCAATTGGTGTCCTCAAAGCTAGTGCAGAAGTTGATGTATCTAGAGATCAAGGGCATACAAATTGGAAAGGAAGAAATCAAAATTTTGCTATTTGCAGACAATATGATAGTATACATAAGTGACCACAAAAATTCCACCAGGGAACTCCTACAGCTGATAAACTCCTTTAGTATTGTGGCAGGATACAAGATTAACTGGAAAAAAATCAGTAGCTCTCCTATATAC
>NW_023413708.1:0-36884 GCF_903995425.1 Onychomys torridus | reverse complement strand
TAAGAAGGATGATGAAAAATGACACATTGGGAACAATCTAGTACCACCTTTCGTGCCTCTGCATGTGAGATAGAAAACTTTTGTTGTAATGTCCCTTGCATTAACATGAAATTCTTTGTGGAAATCATATGCTTGTTGTATGGCAGAAGCCACAAACATCCATTCCTGTCTAGTACACTGATCCACTATATCATTGCCTTTAGCCAATGGACCTGGCAGACTGGTATGTGCACGGATATGTTGCACAAAAAAGGGATTTTTACGTTGCCAGATCAGTTTCTGTAATTGTCCAAACAATGAGCTAACCGGGCTAGAAGATTTGATGGGCCCTGCACATTCAAGGCTTTTTAAAGCATTAACAACATAACTAGAATCTGACACTAAATTAAAAGCAAATGGACAAGCCTTGAAAACTTCAAGAACTATTGAAAGCTCCACCTGTTGAGGTGCACCTGGCAAGAATTGATGCTTTACAGGTTCATTAGAATCCACCATACAAGCACCACAGCCTGTCTTAGACCCATCTGTAAATATAACACTTGCTCCTGGAATGGGCTTTGAAGCAGTTACTTTAGGGAAAACTACAGGATGTTCTTTAAAGAAAGTTAATAGTGGATGTTTAGGATAATGGCAATCTATGTGTCCTGGATAGGTACAACGCAGAATTGCCCAATCATCTATGGCAGCACATAATACCTTGACTTGAGTAGAATCATAAGGAACAACTAGCGTTTGTGGTGATGTCCCAAAATATTGTAAACATTGTTGAATACCCTGTTGCGCAAGTAATGCCACGGCAACAGGATAATACTCAATTGATTTTGCAGGTGAGATTTTAGTATAAATCCATAACAAGGGTCCTTCTAAACTTTAGAAATTCTGTATGTACTTTCTATCAAGTTAAACAGAGATCGGGATAATTAAGAGTAAGTAGAAAAAGATAAGAAAGATAAGTGAGTTTGTAGAAATTATTCACTCTTAGATCTGTGTTAAGAAATCTTTAGGTGTTTGCTAAGTTAGATATTTGCTAATTGTAGCCCTATCTAAGTTTGTAAAATCAATCTATAGAGTTCCTTTAAGAATATAAGCTTGCATAATGTATCTAAGGTAGTCTTAAAACATGTAGTAATAAGCTTGTAAGAAGTAAAGATGCTAGTTGTAAATGTAAGTTTAAATAAGAAATAAGATGTAATGAATATAAGAAGTATATAAGAAGTAATAAGAAATATATTTGCTAAAGTAGTTCTATAGTTTCATTAAGGAGTATAAATAAGTAGATGTTAATATGTTATATGTGAGCTTGTAAAGTGTATATGTTGAATGTGAGTCTAAATGCTTTGCAAGGCAAAATGTTATATGTGAGTTTGTAAAAAAGTATAAATATTAAGTGTATATCTATGTTTAATGTATATGGTGAAAAAACCTGAGACACAGAAGGTAGTGTCCTAGTAGACTGCAAAGCAGGCTGTCTGAATGGTTTCACAAGCTCCAGAGGCAGCTAAGAAGCTAAGAATGGCAGACTCCAGAACCAGCACAACAAGGCATCAGCAGCTGAGATCCATGGAAAATCAATGCAACACAGAAAAACCTGAGCTAACATCAAAAAACAGTATGGTTCAGAATACGACAACTAAAAAGATCTCTGTGAGATGACAAATTGGAGAGAAGATTGTTTGAACTAAAATTGTTAACTGCAGAGTTTGGGTTGTAAAATGTATCTTTGTATTTGGAAGTGAAAGCCTGATACTGGAATTTTATGAACTTTTTGAACTTAAAAGAGATAAAACTACAAAATTTTTGGTTATGGATTTCTTTATATTAGGAAGGCTAGTACCAGAATTTATCATTTGAATTTGGGGACTTAAGAAATAAAATGAAATAGTGATTTCATTGCTATGGGATAATTTTAAATTTACTTCTAGTAATAACCTGGGAACTGTTTTCTGGAATTTGGGTTAAAAATGGAATTGTTTAAATGAAGAAATTTATTGTTTCTATCTAGAGTCAAGATACAATTTTGTGTATGCATATATGCTTTATTAACTGGTGATTCAAGAATTGTGTTATGGAACTGTTTATGTAAAAATGGAATTACTTTTGGAACTGGTTTTGTGTTGCAAATGGAAATGTTTAAATGGAAAAGTTTGGGTTTTCTAACTAGGTTTGAGACTCTGCTTAAAAATTATAAAAAAAGTGAGAATTAATATTCCTTAGTTTATTTAATTTAAAAAAATATTTTCTTTGAGTGCATTAATGTCATATTTTGTTAGTAAAAAATGCAAATTGGGTATATTAAGAGACTACTTTTAAAGTGGAAAAAGTTCTAAGAAACTGTTTTTGGGCCTGGAGAGATGGCTAAGAGGTTAAGAGCACTGACTGTTCTTCCAGAGGTCCTGAGTTTGCTTCCAAGCAGCCACAAGATGATTTACAACCATCTGTAATGAAATCTAGTGCCCTCTTCTGGCCTGCACAGATGCAGGCAGAACACTGTATGCATAATAAAAAAAAATTTAAAAGAAAGAAATTGCTTTTGGATGCTTTTCTAAGTTTTCAAAGTGTTAATGTTTGAGAATATCAGCAGCTCTCCTGATGGAGCTTTACCCAGCAGGTCCTCATAGAGGAGGATTAGGGCCACGGGCCTAAGTGCAAGTGTCTGAAATGGTCTGCACTTGGCTGTGCTGGGGGGAGGTCTTTTGCTCCATCCCCTCTGTGTCTCTATAAATACCCTGGGGCAGAGAGAGTCGGGGCCTGTTGGAAAAGGTTCCAGGCCCTCTAGAGGCTATTCTTCATTTTCTATCTGTTTATCTTCACACTAAAAATCCTTCTATATAACATTTCCTGCAGCTCACACTCAAGAAATCTCTGGGGAGCTGTGGGGTTGGTGGGTAAATGCCCCACACTCTCCTACTGGGTGATCAAAGTTCAAAGGACACAGAAAGCACAGTCCTTCCAGCCCAGGGGAGAGGGTCCTAGTCTAGAAAGTTTCTATTTTTTGTAGACATTCTTGTACTCTCTTAGAATATATCCTCTTCTTCATCCAAAGAACAGGTTCCTTTGTGAGATCATTTAATTATATATTCAATATGCAGTTAGCCAACCCATCACCTCATCATAGCTAGAAAATTGTGTATCCAAAAAAGGTCACATCCACACAGTAACTGTTGTTACTACATAACTGTTGTTAAAGAAAAACAGTCCATGAATTAGAAAACAATGAGTCATCATGGTATGGCTTGGAGACAAGAAAGAGTATGTGGTTATGATACAGATAAAAATCTCAAAAATATATTTTGAAAAGTGGAAAGTGGTCTAGCTTAGGAGTTAACCCTTGTAGTTTGCTCCCCCTAAAAATATGGCAAATGGATGTTACACACATCTCTGAATTTGGACGTGTCAAATATGTACATGTATCTGTTGATACCTGTTCTGGAATCATTCATGCCACCCCAATGGCAGGAGAAAAAGCCTCTCATGTCATTGCTCATTGCTTAGAAGCTTGGGCAGCATGGGGTAAGCCTCAACAGTTAAAGACAGACAATGGTCCTGCATATACTGGACAGAAGTTCACTTCCTTCTGTCAACAGATGAATGTGCAACTTGTACGTGGCCTACCATATAATCCACAAGGTCAAGGCATAGTGGAGCGTGCTCATCGCTCCTTGAAGGAGTTGCTTCAAAAGCAAAAAGGGGGAATAGGCTATGGCCGTACCCCTAAGGACAGACTTTCTCTTGCATTATTTACTCTGAATTTTTTGAATTTGGATGTTTCCAATTGTTATGCTACAGATTTATCTAAAAAGTTGTCTAGTTATCTTTTAGGCAATTGGACTGGAGAGTTCGATAACCTGATGGACCAGCTGAGAGTGGCTATTGTCACGGTGAATTCGACTCGAGTGGATACCGGACTGGTGGAGGGATTGTCTTCCTGGATTGCTACAGCCATGGGCCACATGAAGGAGTGGGCGGGAATAGGAGCCCTAGTAGGTTTACTGGTGCTCACTTCCCTAGTATGCTTGTGGTGCATTTGTCGCATTAGGATCTCACAGCGTCGCCATGCAGCCATGATTGTCCAAGCCTTTATGGCCATTGATGCAGGACAGTCTCCCCAAGCCTGGTTGGCTACTTTAAAAGATATTTAGGCACAGGATGCGAGGCCTGCGCACTGCACTTGAGGTTATGATACGCTGACCTCAAGAAGAGCAAGTCTGATTGCATGTGGGTTGGTACCCTAACTCCCACCTCTGTGAAAAGGGTATCAGACGGGTCTAGTGTTCTCTGGGTGGACGACGCCTGGACAAACATTAGTACATGTTCCATTTTAGCAGAGATCAGACCTCTACTCTTGCCTGTTGCTTTGTAAAACAAAAAGGGGGAAACTGTAGAGAGCCGCATGTAGCCGCACCCTAAAGATGGCTCTGGCTTCTACCCTCTGCCTTCCCGATGGCAAACACTCTTTAGGGTAAACAGCTCCTTATTTGGCTGTGGCTGGATTCGTGTGTTGCTGGCATATGCGTGAACCTGTGGACAGTGCCCACGTGGCTGCTTGGGGTTGGCAGCCCAGCCCTACTTAGGTGCTGGGAGAGGCTTGCCCCAGCGAGAGAGACACAATGCAATTAATCAAAGGTCTGAATAAACTGTGATGAGAAGGATCCCGGTGTCGCGTCTTCCTTGCTGGTCGAGGCGGGCGTGACAGTCTAGCCAGATTAACTCACTGGAGAGCAAGGACTTCAGATAAGGAGTGGAATAAAGTTGGCATTGGCGACTCTTAAAGATGAGAGCCAGAGACCGGGACAGGATCCCCCATCCTTAGTAGTAACTTGAATTGTGTAGATTTTCCCCAAGTTGGTGACTCCATATGTGTATATGAGCCAGTTCTGCACTTTTAGTACATCCTTTACCATCTCCTTCACCGTCAGGTTGAAGAAGAATGCTTTTCCCACTTCTGGCCCAAATATCTGGGAAAAGATAAATTTGTGGGTGGCCTGACCAATTCTACTCTCATTGTTCTTCAAGGCAAAGGAGTCCTTGGGCTCTTGCAGCATAAGTGTTTCTGTAGTCTCAATATGCACACAGCTCTGCTCTTCCTGTCAGTTCAAGTTAGAAGTTAAGAAGGGTCTGTTTCAAAGGTAAACTTTCACTCTCTCTGCAGTGTGTTCAAATGGAGCCTGCTTGTCCTCCAGAGAAGTGATTACAGAGCAATCTGAAAAAAGGTCCTTTCGGATCACAGACCTCAGATGTGCAACTGTTGATTCAGACATGGGGGAGACTACAATATCCTCATTGGACAATAAACCCACTGGCAGAGAAAGGATCTCATGATACATGGCAAAGAGAGTCAGCCAATGACCGAAGATAGTCTACCTCACTGCTTCTCCGGTACCAGCCCCCACCCAGCTGCAGAACCCAGACTCCCACTACTGGAGAACACAACTCCACTCACGAGGTACAGCTTTGTTTGTTGTACAATGCATTTTCTAATTTCTTTCAATGGTCATTTGCTGTAGCTGACTGTTCAGTCTCTGCACCTTCTGCTTCAAATGCATCTTGGTGAGGAAGGTTTGGTAGGATGGTGGCTCCCTGGTTCTCCTTGTGGGTAGATGTACACAAATTACCTTGCAGTATGACAGTGCAAAGTGGATGGACAGACCACCCTGAGTCATAATCAAATGTTTGAGGAAGCTTGTTTAACAATGATTCAGTGACACCCCAAATTATTTTGTCCCATGATTCAGATACCCACTCTGGGGAATTCAGCTGTCTTCTCTATTTGAATGGAAGTGATTATCTCAGCTATTTTGTTCTCTCTGTCATAGCACATACACCAAGAAACAAAGGAGAGAGAGTCAGGAAAAATTGCCTTAGTTTACAATCACTCCAGTCATTTAGAGGTTGCCCAAATATCAGGACAGATTTCACTAACCAAATAACTATTGATGGAGAAGACATATAAGGGCAGAACATGGTCACCAGACTCAACAAGTCACCTCACTAACAACTCAGGACTCACGTAGCAGCTGGGAAGTACCTAAAGTTAGCCAGTGTGGTTGAAGTACAGTGATGTTCAGACTTGAAAGGGGCACACCTCATTAACCATCCTGATTTCATGTTGGTCTCATGTTCATGCCTCAGTGCCTATCCTCCAAAAGCAACAAAAGCAAAGAGTTCCCAGCATAAAGCTTTGGCCTTACCAGTTCCTGACCTCTGAGGAAAAACAATTAATATCATGGAACCCTTGAATTTCAAGAGCCATGATACACAGGAATGTTCTGTTGGTTCCTAGAGCCTCCAGATTTCTGTGACCCATTATTGGAAGATTCAGTTCAAGAACTCTTCCTCCAAGAAGCTTCTCTTTTCCTCCACAGAACTCATTTCACAATTATCTTGACCATTTCTTTCTTGATGTTTTACTCTGAGGCTGAAGGTCAGCTTTCTTCTGCCACTCTCTGTTCTCTCTACCCTCTCCATTTTCTTTCTGAAGTAGACTCTTCAGTATGCCAACATGTTCATCAGTATATGGTGAAGACATTGAATAAATTTCCCAAGGGCATTTGGTATTGCCACAACATAGGTGACATCACAGAGGATACTAGGGCTCTCCAGGATACAATAGAATATCCAGGGAAGAGCTGCAGATGTCATGGGAACTGACATTGCTTCCCGGCTAATGAGCTCCCCTCATAATACACTAGAAGTCAAGCTGACCTTTGCAGGAGCCTCTACTGGGATACAAGGGAAGCCCTTCAGAACCCACTTCATCCAAAGCCAGAGATCTCTCTCTAATTGATTGGACATCCTTTAATTCTTTCTATGTGTGTAGCTGAATGTTAATCTCCTACTGAAATTTTATGTACACAAGGTAAAATATCATAAAAATTTATAAGTGCTACAGTTGTACATAACTTCCTGTATCTCCTTAACTCATTAGTCACAAGACATTAAAAACTTAATGCTGACTGAGAAGGACAATTGTTAAACAATTTCCTGTTAAAGAGTCTACAGGAAACAGTTAGGCAGAGTTATGCTAGAGGAAGAGGCTGACATAGCCTAGGAACATGTACACATAGGAGTGTGATATGGTCATACAGCTTAGTGTGACTAAAATCTGTGTCATCAGCATGTGTCTAGTGGTTGTTGTACTCACTGTTGAGTAGCTCAAAGTGTTCTGCTGTTCCTGGGTAGTAAAGGTATCCAGACAGCTGGAGCGTTCCACACAGAACATGTATTTCCTATAAAGCAAAGTATATTCTGGAAAATCCTTTGCAAGCCCCTTCATATATAGGAACATAGACAAAATGGTTCCACTGGACAGTCCAGATGAATTGTTCTTAATTTGTCCAATACTCTGACCCTTTAAATTGTATTAACAGTAGTTCCTCATGTTATGATGAACCCTAATTGTTTCATTGATTCTTAATTTTATGTTTGCTACTGTTATGAATCATATTTCAAATATTTGATGTGAAGGATATCTGATATGCAATCCCCAATTGGATGGTGACCCACAGGTTGAGGACCACACTTCTGAATGCAGACAGAAATCTCCACAAATCCTGACAGTGATGCTGGGGCAGTGTCATTCTTAATTTTTATTATCAGACTGAAATAAACTAGTCACCTGGGAGGAGGGACCCTCAATGAGAAATTATATAGATCAGATTTACCTTGAACATATTTCTGTGGGATTTTGTAAATTGTTCATTGAGATAAGACTCCCTAAAATGGGCAAAATCATTTCATTGTCTGTACCCTGTACTGTGTAAGTATGAAGAACATAGAGCAAAATCATACACAAACAGGCAGCATGGGTGCATTTGTTGATCTCTGCTCTTGGATGTGGATGTGATATGATTAGTTGAGTTCCTACCATGATTTCTCCAAAATAGAACCCTTACCTGGAATTGTGGGCTATGATCAATTTTTTCCCATTCTAAGTTGCTGTGCTGATAACTCAATGTAATAAAGATGTTAAGAAAACTCTCTACGACAGAGAGGTTTTCACAAGTCAGTGAGATGTGTATTTCATGAAAGGCTCTACAGCACCATGTCAATCTCAGAAGAAGAGATCCTACTTGTTCGTTATTTGACAACACTGTTACCCTGCGAAGAAATGTCAAGAACCACAACAGAATCAGCTAACAAGAGTTTTATTAAGACAGGACAGAGATAAAAATGTGAGAGGCCTGTGGAAAACACAAGTGAATAAAGAAGGGGTTGGGAACATGGCACCGACTTATAAAGGCTGGGCCACACCTGCATACACAGGCCCATGTTGCTATTCCATGCATGCGGATAGATCACATGGTTGTGCTGTGCACTTTACACAACCATGCAAAGCCACAGGGTCTTGGTCATGTGAGATTTTTTGACCTAGAAATGGCTATTTTGACCTGGAAATGGCTATTTTGACCCAGAAATGTTTATTTTGACCTGGAAATGGCTAGGCGAAAGTGTCTAGGTCTGCTGGGCATGCACAATATGGGGGGTTCATAGTGAATCCCTATCGCTACTTCTTCCTAAACCCAACCTGTGTTTCCCTGTTAAAATTTTTCAAAGACACTGAGACACCCACAGACTCACAAACTTCTTCACCCTGTCAACAAATGTCCCCTGATATTGTCTTGCCATATCAAGTGCTATACTAAATTCTTCTAATGTGTTTTATACAACAAGATTCATTTCAATGAATGTATTTTTCTTTGAAATTACTGACCACTAAATATTTCAGATATGGGGAATGACTTGGGCCTTAACTATGAATTTCAATCTTATGCTCTGTCCTTCCTTGAAAGTCAGAAGAAACTCCTTAAAGCTGAGAGCAAAGTAGCACCTTAAATTGTAGGTATGAAAGGGTGTAAGTAATGACTGGCAACTTGTGCATGAATTACCTTAGTTTGAATATTAACTCCAGGGCTGATGTACACACATCCCCATGAAAATTTCTTGGTGTCCCTTTAACTTCTGTGCCTCTTCATTAAGAGTTCTGTAAACAGATCTTTGACAAATTTCCTCCTTCAAAAGTAATTAGACCTTATCAGATGTGAAAAAATCACTGTGATTTTGTCCTTCTCCAAGGATTTGTAACAGGCCATTTTGAGCTACTGCCAAGGTTATCCAATGAGAATAAGGTCTAGGGGTAGGCACTGAAATAACCACAGGTATAGGTTTAGAATACAATTCTGAGGAACAGAGTACACATCACGGGCAGAACAGCAGGCACACCGAGGAAATTCTTGGTTATGTCTTTGGCACTTTAGCCTCTCAGCATGTCAGCTTCTTCTACCTAGAGAAAGATGGATAGGGATGCCCCATGGAGATGGGTCTTGTCACAAGTTATGACCTTCAAAATGTCTTCTTTAACAACTAGGACTTTGTTTGTTTTTTTGCATGTTTTTTTGGGTGGGGGTGATGAGCTAGCATGTATATGAGCTAAGCTGCACATCTCTTTCTGGGAACAATGGAATCAGATCCTAAACTTATAAAAAAATGCTGAAAATGATGCATTAAAGCAGAGAATCACTTCACTTGGTTGAATAAAAAATTGACACTTCTCTTCATGACTCTTATCAAATATTTTCCATGGCTCCTGTCCTTTGCCATTTGGAATGACTCACCAGCTAGCTATTCATTAAGGATTAACCACTTTCAGATAATAAAAGCAAAGAAGATGGAGAGGGAAGGTACAAATCAACATGTTTGATCCTAAATATCGAGTTGTGTTTGCCTGTTTCAATCTCAGAAATCTATCCTTATCTGGCTAATATAATAACAAATAAATGCCACCTGCGCCCATTGGTGTATTTTAATAGAAACACATAAAATATTTTAGTGACTTACTTGAACTCATGTAGTGTATATTGAGTCTAGCTATTTTCTTCTTGTCTTTCTATTCTTATTCTTATTCTTGTTTGCTTGGTTAAGTGGAAGTTAACCACCTCCATTAAAATGGGGTGTTTTGTTTTATAAATGAACTTATGTAACAGAATATGTTTGGGAGTTGTAAAAGTTTTTTCATTGAAAAAAATCAGAATTTAAGAGCATCGTATTATGTGTTGGGGCCAGAAATCAGGGTCAGCAAAGCTAGCAAAAACAGATTTATTTTAGCATTTTGATGAGAGCAGCACTGTATTTTGTGTTATTTTTTATTTTATAATTAATTTAATTTTATATATCATCTACAGATTCCCTGGTAATCCCTCCTCCTGCTCCCCTGCCCTCCTCCCATTCCACCCCCATTTGCATCTCCTGCAGGCAAGGACTCCCCTGAGGTTTCAGTTCAGCCGTATACATTCAGTCAAGGGAGGTCCATTCCCCTCCTCCCTTCACCCAGGCTGAGCAAAGTGTTCCTGTATAGGCCCCAGGCTCCACAAAGCCAGCTCAGGCAAAAAGAACATGTTCTAGTGCCACTGCCTGGGGGCCTCCCAAACAGTTCAAGCTAATCAACTGTCTCACTTATCTAGAGGACCTGATTCAATTGTGGGCTCCTCAGCTATTGTTTCATAGTTCATGTGCTTCCACTAGGTGGGCTATTTGTCCCTGTGCTTTTTCCAACCATGGTCTTAATATCTCTTGCTCATATAATCCTACTCTCTCTCACTGATTGGACTCCCAGAACTCCACCTGGGGCTTGGGTTTGGATCTCTGCATCTGTTTCCATCAGATAGATGAGAGTTCTATCATGACAGTTAGGGTGTTTGGCCATCCAATCACCAGAGTAGGTCAGTTCAGGCACTCTCTCAACCATTTCCAGTAGTCTATTGTGGTGTTATCTTTGTGGATTTCTTGGGACCTCTCTAGCACTTTGCTTCTTCCTATTCCTATGGGGTTATCATTTATCATTGTATCTCTTTCATTATTTTCCTCCTTCATTCCTGATGCAGCTGAGACCTATTGCTCCCCTAAGCTCTTTCCCCCAACCCTTGTCCTTCACCCTCCCCCACCCCCAGCCATCTGTATGGATTTCCTCAGCTACTCTGGTGATTTGTTTTATCTAATTTACAATGTTTAATAACAATATTTGATATTCTACCATTACCACATAAGATTTTTTGGCACTTCCGATTACATGTTATCAATATGTATATTTTGGATGTTAGACTTTTATCAGATGAGAAATTTGTTTTATTTATCTGGATTTTTGGCTTTAATACATATATTTTTGATATTAGACCTTTAGCAGATGAGAAATATTGTTTTATTTATATGATTTTTAGTTCTCAATATGTATATTTTGGGTATTAGGCCTTTATCAAATGAGAATTTTTGTTTTATCTAATTTCATATGCTCAAAAACAATATTTTTGATATTGGCCTTTATCACATCAGCATATTTGGTTTTTCTGATTACTTGTGTTCAGTATGTATATTTTGCATGTTAGACCTTTATCAGATGAGAATTTAAGATTCATTTATCTGATGTCTTGTGTTCAATATGAATATTTTTAATATTAGAATTTTATCAGAAAGATAATTTGTATTATTGGTCTGATCTAGTGCTCAATATGTATATTTTGGCTATAAAAATTTTTTAGGGAAATTTTTTCATTTTATTTAATTGCTTGTGTTCAATAAGTGTGTTCTTAATATTTCACTTTTATCATATGAGAATTTTCTTCTATTTTTGTGATTTCTTGTGTTCAATATGCATATTTTGTATATAAGACTTTTCTCAGATAAGCATTATTTTATTATTTAATTTCTTTTGTTCAATCAGTATGATTTTTTTCTATTTGAATTATATTACATTAGAAATTTCTTTTATTTATCCGATTCCTTCTGCTCAATGTGTATATGTTGGATATTAGGCTTTATCAGAGGTGAATTTTTGGTACTGGACCTTTATCAGATGAGAATTTTAGTGTTATTTATCTGATTCCTTGGGATCAATATGTTTATTTTGGATATTAGAACTGTATCAGGTGAGAAAATTTGTTTATTCATTTTTTTGTATTCAATATATATATTTTGGTTATTAAACATTAATCAGAATTGAATTTTTGTTTTATACATGTTCTTGTGTACAATATGTATGTATTTTATATTTTACCTTTATCACATAAGAAATTTGTTTTCTGATTCCTTGAGTACCACATGGATATTTTTCTATGAGACCTTTATCAGGTGAAAAAATTTTTTTATTAAATTTCGTGTGCACAATATATAAATTTTTGTTATTAGACATTTATCGGATGAGAAATTTTGTTTTATTTACCTAAGTCTGTTCAATATGTATATTTTGGACATTATACCTTTATCAGATGAATTTTTTTTTTGTTTACATGATTTCCTGTGTTGAATGTGTATATTTGGGATATTCAACATTTATCAGATGACAATTTGTGTCCAATGTGTATATTTTGGATATTAGATGTAACTGGTGAAAATTTTGTTTTACCTTATTTCTTCTAGTTAATAAGTACATTTTGATATTAGACTTTTATCACATGAGAATTTTTGTTTTATTTATTTAATTCTGTTCAAATTGTATATTTTGGTTATTAGACCTTTATCAGATGAGGAATTTGAGTTTGTTTCTCTTGTTTCTTATGTTCAATGTGTACATTTTGTATATTAGACCTTCATCAGATGATAATTTTTCTTTTATATATCTAATTTCTGGTGTTCAATGTGTATATTTTGGATTATAGACTTTATCAGATGAGAATTTTTCTTTTATTTATTTAATTATGTTCAAAATGAATATTTTGGATATTTTACCTCCATTAGATGAGAAATTTTGTTTTATTTTCTAATTTCTTGTGTTCAATGTGTAAACTTTTTATAGTAGATCTTTATCAGGTGAGAATTTTTTGTTTTATTTATCTGATTTCTTGTATATTTTGGATATTCAAATTTTATCAGATGAGAATTTTTGTTTTATTTAAAAATTTTCAAGATTTATTTATTTATGTGGACAGTATTCTACATTTATGTGTCCCTGCAGGCCAGAAGAGAGCACCAGATCTCATTACAACATTTGTAATCCACCATGTGGTTCCTGGGAATTGAACTCAGGACCTCTGGAAGAACAGTTTGGTGCTCTTAACCACTGAGCCACCTCCCCAGCCCTTACTTAAATTTTTATGATCAACAAGTATCTTTTTGATATTGACCTTTATCATATGAGGATTTCATTTTCTTTTTCTGATTTCTTATGTTCAGTATGTAAATTTTAGATATTAGAGCTTTATCAGGTGAGAAATTATGTTTCACCTAATTTTGTATGTTCAATAAGAATATATTTGAAATTTCATTTGTATCACATGAGAATTTTTTTGTTTTTCTGATTACTTGTGTTTAGTTTGGATATTTTGGATATTAGACGTTTATCAGATGAGAATTGTATTATTTTTTTGTTTCTAGTTTGCAATATATACATTTTGTATATACACCTTTTCCAAGTGAAAACTTTTGTTGTATTTCATTTGTTGTGTTCAATCTATATATTCAGGACGTTAAGCCTTTATCAAATGAGAATTTTTGTTGTATTTAATTTCTATTGTTCAATAAGTATGTTTTTCATATTTGACCATTATCAGGTGAAAAATTTGTTTTTTTTTCCTGATTTCTTGTGTAACACATGTATATTTTAGAGGTTAGACCTTCATTGTGTAAGAATATTTTTTTTGCTTATCTGATTTCTTGTGTTCAATAAATATATTTTTGATATTCAACCTTTATCACATGAGAATTTTGGGGTTTTTTTTTTTTTTTTTGTGTATTCAATGTGAATGTTTTTGATATTAGACATTTATTAGATGAGAATTGTGGTTCTATTTATCTGATTTCTTGTTTTCAATATATATATTCTGGATATTAGACCTTTATTGGGTGAAAATTTTTGTTTTATTTATCTAATTATGTTCAATATGTATATTTTGGATATTAGACCTCTATGAGAAAAGTATTTTTGTTTTACTTATCCAATTTCTTGTGTTCAATATGTATATTTTGGATATGTCTTGTATCAGATGAGAATTATGTTTTATTTATGTGATGCCTTGTGTTCAATGTGTATATTTAGGATACTAGTCCTTTATCTGATTATAATTTCTTTTTTATTTATCTGATTTGTTGTGTTGAATGGTCTACCTTTATCAGATGCGAATATTTTTTCATTTATCTGATTTCTTAGGATTAATGTGTTTATTTGAGTTATTAGACCTTAAAAATTGAGAACTTTTGTTTTATCTAATTACTTGTATTCCATATGTATATTTTGGATATTAGAAATTTGTCAGATGTGAATTTTTATTTATCTAATTATAGTCAATATGTATACTTTGGATATTAGACAGTTATCAGGTTTGAATATTTGTTTTATCTGATTTCTTGTGTTCAACAAGTATATTTTGAATATCAGAAATTTATCTAATGACAATATATTTTTTATTTATCTGGTAACTTGTGTTCAATGTGTATATTTTGAATATTAGACCTTTATCAGATGATAATTTTTGTTTTATTTATCTGATTTCTTGTGTAAAATAGGTATTTTGGATATTAGACCTTAATCAGATGAGAATTTTGTTTTCTTTAATTTCTTTTTTTCCATATGTATATTATGCATAACAGACTTATCAGAAGGAAATTTGTGCTTTCTTTATCTAATTATGTTCATTATGTATAATTTGCTTATTAGAGCTTTATTAGATGAGAGTTTGTTTTATTTATGTGATTTCTTGAGTCCAATGTCTATGCTGTTGATATTAGACCATAATCAACGGAGAAGTTTTGTTTTACTTACCTGATTTTTTTGTTTGATGTGTATATTTTGATATTATACATTCATCATGTGTGAGTTTTGTATTTATCTAACTTTTGTGTTCACTATGTACATTTTGGTATTCAGCTTCTATAAGATGAGAACTTGCAGGACGGTTGTGGCACAAACCTTTAATCCCAGCACTAGGGAGGCAGAGGCAGGCAGAACTCTGTGAGTTCAAGGCCAGCCTGGTCTACCAAGCGAGATCCAGGAAAGGCACAAAGCTACAGAGAGAAACCCTATCTCGAAAAACCAAAAAAAAAAAAAAGAGAACTTTTGTTTTATTGAACTTTTAGTATTAAATGTGTATATTTTGGATATTAGAATTTTACAGAAAAAATTTTATTTAATTTAATTTCTTATGTACAATAAATATATTATTGATATTTTACCTTTATCAGATGAGAATGTTTGTTTTATGTATCTGATTTTGGTGTTCAATGTTTTTGTTTTGGTTAGTAGATATGTAACAAGTTAGAATTTTTGTTTTATATAATTTCTTATGTTAAATATGAATATTTTGGTTGTTAGACTTTAATCAGATGAAAATTTTGGTTTTATTTGTTTTCTTGTAATCAATGTGCATATTTTGGATATTAGATATTTATCTCCAGACAATTTTTCTTTTATTTAATTTTTGTGTTCTGTAAGTATTGTTTTATTATTAGTCTTTTATGACTATAGTTATATTTTATTTGTACTGAAATGTGATTTTATTTGTATATTAATAAAGTTGCCTTGGGGTCAGAGCAAGCCTTAGCACAAGCTGACAGAAGTGGTACATGTCTTTAATCCCAGCTCCTGGGAGGTAGAGCTAAGTAGATCTCTATGTGTTCAAGGACACAGCGAGCATGGTGACACATGCCTTTAATCTCAATACCAACCATAGAAGACCTGGAGGTCTGTACAGACAGGCAGTGATGAGGAGGCCATGTGGCTGGGTTTACAACCAATGAGAAGGCAGAACAGAAAGTCTATGTAAAAGACAGGACACAGGAAGTACCTCTCTTGTGGAGAGGAAAGACAGAGCAGCAGTGAAGGGTAATGTTTTCAGCCCTCAGCTATTGCTCTGACCTTTTCGCTTTTAACTCTGCAATTGGCTCTGTGCTTTTTATTTAACAAGACAGTTACTTCTACATATCACGGGAGAATTTTGGTTTTATAAAATTTCTTGTGCTCAATATGTTTATTTTGGATATTAGTCTTTAATCTGAAGAGAATTTTTTTTATTTATTGGTTTTCTTGTGAACAATGCGTATATTTTAGATATTAGACCTTATCTGCAGAAAATTTTTCTTTTATTTAATTTTTTGTGTTCAGTAAGTATATTTTTGACACTTGACCATTATCACATGAGAATTTTGTTCTTTTTATGATATTCTGTGTTCCATATGTATATTTTGGATATTAGACCTTTATCAGATGAGAATTTTTACTTTATTTCATTTCTTTTGTTCAATAAGTATACTTTTGTTATTAGATTTTTATCAAATGAGAATTTTTGTTATATTTGAATTCTTGTGTTCAACATGTATATTTTGAATATTAGATATTTATCAGATAAAAATTTCTGTTTTATTTAATTTGTTGTGTGCAGTATGTATGTTTTGGATATTAGATTTTTATTAGAAGATAATTTATGTTTAATTTAACTAATTATATTCTATGTGTATATTTTTGATATTAGACTTTATCAGGTGAGGATTTTTGTTTTATTCATTTGTTTTCTTTTTGAGTTCAATATGCATGTTTTGGATATTAGAATATTTTCAGATAAGAATTTTTGTGGTTTTATTTTGTAATCTGTATCTGGATTCAATACATATTATGGATATTAGACATATATCAGATGACAATTTTCTTTTATTTATATAGTTGCTTGCATTCAGTATGTATTTTTGGATATTAGAAATTTATCAGGTGAGAATATTTGTTTTATTTGCCTAATTATGTTCAATATTTATGTTTTTGATATTACACTTTTATTAGATGAGAATTTTTGTTTTATTTATCTGATTTCTTGGATCCAGTATGTATATTCTGGAAATTACATATTTATCTGATAACAATTGTTGTTTCATTTATATCATTTCTTGTGTTCAATGTGTTTTTTAATATTAGAACTTTATCTGATGAGAATTTTTTATTTCTTTATGTGATTTCTTGACTTCAATATGTATATTTTAGATAGTAGACCTTTAAAAATGAGAATTTTTTTAATTTATCTGATTTCTTGCATTCAATATGTATTTTGGATATTAGAACTATATCCGATGATAGTTTGTGTTTTATTTATCTAGTTCCTTGGGTTTAATATCTATTTTGGATACTAGACCTTTATCAGGTGAGGATTTTTGTTTTATTTAGTTTTGTGTGTCAATAAGTATATTTGTGGTATTTGACTGTTTTTTTTTTTCAGGTAAAACAGACAAGATTTCTTTTATTTTAGGGGAACCTCATTCTTCTTCCTTCCTATCTATCTATCTATCTATCTATATATCTTTCTTTCTTTCTTTCTTTCCTTCTTCTTTTATTATTATGTGTTTTAAATTTTATACATCAGCCATGGGTTCCCCTGTCCTCCCCCCTCCTGCCCCCACCACCATCCTTCCCTCAGCCCTTCTCCTCCATTCCCATGTCCTCCAGGATCAAGGCACCCCAGGGGATTCATTTAAAACTTGTGGATTCAGTACAGTCAGGTCCTGTCACCTACTTCCAGAGTGAGAAAAGTGTCCCTATGTAAACACAAGGTTTCAAACAGCCAGCTCATGCACTAAGGACAGATCCTGGTCCCACAGACTGGGTGCCTCCCAAACAGATCAAGCTATTCAATTGTCTGAATATCCAGAGGGCCTGATCCAGCTGGGGGCTCCACAGCCTTCGGTTCATAACTCATATGCTTCCATTTGTGTGGCTATTTGTCCCTGTGCTTTTTGCAATCTTGGATTTAACAATTCACGCTCTTGCAGACCCTCCTCTTTCTCGACAGTTGGACACCTAGAGCTCCACCTGGGGCCTGGCTGAGGATCTCTGCATACACTTCCATCAGTTATTGGATGAGAGTTCCAAGATTACTGTTAGGGTGTTTAGTCATATGATCACCAGACTAGGTCAGATCAGGCTTTCTCTCAGCCATGGCCAGCAGATATATCATTGTGGATTTCTAGGGACCTCTCAAGCCCTCTGGCTATTCCTGTTCTCATGTGGTCTTCATTTATCATGGTCTGTTATTCCTCATTCTCCCTTTCTGTTCTTGATCCAGCTGGGATCTCCTGCTCCCCTAAGCTTTCTTTCCCTCAAATCTTGCCCTACATTACTCCCACTGTTGTCTAGGTTGTTCATGTAGATCTCATCCATTTCTCTGTCATTGGGTGATCCTTGGGTCTTTCCTAGGGTCCCGTTTTCTTGGTATCCTTCCTAGAGTTGTGTAGCAGTCTAGTCATCTTTGTTTTACATCTAGTATCCTCCTATGAGTGAGTACATACTGTGTTTGTCCTCCTGAGTCTGGGTTACCTCACTCGGGATGATTTTTTCTAGATCCATCCATTTGCCTGCAAACCTCATGATGTCATTGTTTTTCTCTGCTGAGTAGTACACCATTGGGTATATGTACCATATTTTCTTTACCCATTCTTCAGTTGAAGGGCATCTAGGTTGTTTCCAGGTTCTGGCTATTACAAACAAAGCTGATACAAACATAGCTGAGCAAATGCCCTTGTGGTATGATTGAGCATTCCTTGGGTATATGCCCAAGAGCGCTATAGCTGGGTCTTGGGTTAGATGGATTCCCAATTTTCTAAGGAAGCGCCATATTGATTTCCATAGTGGCTGTACAAGCTTGCATTCCCACCAGCAGTGGAGGAGAATTCCTGTTGCTCCACATCCTCTCCAGCATAATCTGTCTTCTGTGCTTTTGATCTTAGCCACTCTGACAGGTGTAAGGTGGTATCTCAGAGTCGTTTTGATTTGCATTTACTGGATAATTAGGGATGTTGAGCAGTTCCTTAAATGTCTTTCAGCCATTTGAACTCCCTCTGTGGAGAATTCTCTATTTAGTTCTATACCCCATTTCTTAATTGGACTGTTGGGCATTTTGATGTCTAGTTTCTTGAGTTCTTTATATATTCTTGATATCAGCCCTCTGTCCGATGTGGGGTTGGTGAAGACCTTTTCCCATTCTGTAGGCTGTCGTGTTGTCTTGTTGACCGTGTCCTTTGCTCTACAAAAGCTTCTCAGTTTCAAGAGGTCCCATTGATTGATTGTTTCTCTCAGTGTCTGTGCTACTGGTGTTATAGTTAGAAAGTGATCTCCAGTGCCAATGCATTCAAGAGTACTTCCTACTTTCCCTACTATCATGTTCAGAGTAGCTGGATTTATGTTGAGGTCTTTGATCCACTTGGATTTAAGTTTTGTGCACAGTGACAGATATGAATCCATTTGCAGCCTTCTACACATTGACATCCAGTTATGCCAGTACGATTTGTTGAAGATGCTTTCTTTTTTCCATTGTACATTTTTGGCTTCTTTGTCAAAATTATATGGTCATAGGTGTGCGGGTTAATGTCAGGGTCTTCAATTTGATTCCATTTGTCCACATGCCGGTTTTTATGCCAGTACCAAGCTGTTTTTATTACAGTAGTTCTATAGTAGAGCTTGAGGTCAGGGGATTGTGATGCCTCCAGAGGCTGTTTTATTATACAGGATTCTTTTGGCTATCCTGGGTTTTTTGTTTTTCCATATGAATTTGAGTATTATTCCTTCCAGATCTGTGATGAATTGTGTTGGTAATTTCATGGGAATTATGTTTAAACTGTAGATTGCTTTTGGTAAGATCGCCATTTTTACTATGTTAACCTGCCTATCCAGGAGCATGGGAGATCTTTCTATTTTCTGACATCTTCTTCAATTTATTTTCTCAGGGACTTAAAATTCTTGTCATATATGTCCTTCACATGCTTAGTTAATATTATATTATTATATATTATTATTATATTATATTTTATATAATTTGTGGCTATTGTAAATGGTGATGTATCTCTGATTTCCTTCTCAGCCTTTTTGTCTACTGTATATAGAAGGGGTACTGATTTTTTTGAGTTGATCTTGTATCCTGCAATGTTGCTGAAGTTTTTTATTAACTGTATCAGTTCCTTGGTTGAATTATTGAGTCACTCATGTATACTAACATGTCATCTGCAAATATGAAGAGCTTGACTTCTTCCTTTCCAATTTGTATCTCCTTAATTTCTGTATGTTGTCGTATAGCTCTGGCTAGAACCCCAAGTACTACCAAGAAAACGGGACCCTAGGAAAGACCCAAGGATCACCCAATGACAGAGAAATGGATGAGATCTACATGAACAACCTGGACAACAGTGGGAGTAACGAAGGGCAAGATTTGAGGGAAAGAAAGCTTAGGGGAGCAGGAGATCCCAGCTGGATCAAGAACAGAAAGGGAGAATGAGGAATAACAGACCATGATAAATGAAGACCACATGAGAACAGGAATAGCAGAGTGCTCGAGAGGTCCCTAGAAATCCACAATGATATACCCCAGTAGTCTGCTGGCCATGGCCAAGAGAAAGCCTGATCTGACCTAGTCTGGTGATCATATGACTAAACACCCTAACAGTCATCTTGGAACTCTCATCCAATAACTGATGGAAGTGGATGCACAGATCCTTGGACAGACCCCAGGTGGAGCTCCAGGAGTCCAATTGTGGAGAAAGAGGAGGGACTGGAAGAGTGTGAATTGTTGAGACCAAGATTGGAAAAAGCACAGGAAAAATAGCCAAACTAATGGAACTACATGAATTATGAACTGAAGGCTATGGAGCCCCCACCTGGATCAGGCCCTCTGGATAAGTGAGACAATTGAATAGCTTGATCTGTTTGAGGGGCACCCTGGCAGTGGAAACCATACTCTATCCTTAGTGCATGAGCTGGCTCTTTGGAACCTTGGGTTTACACAGGGACACTTTGCTTAGCCTGGAAAGAGGGGACTGGACCTTCCTGTACTGAATCCACCAGGCTTAATTGAATCCCCATGGGAGTTTTGGCACTGGAGGACATGGGAATGGAGGGGAGGTGCTGGGTGGAAGATGGGGGCAGGAGATGGAAGGGGAGAGGATATGGGAACCCATGGCTGATGTGTAAAATTAAAACACAGATACAATAAATAAAAAAGGAGGAAAAAAAGATATATATTTATAAAATATCAAGATATTCAATAAAAAAGTTCTCACATGATAATGAACTAATATCCAATATACACATATTGAACACAAGAAATCAAATAAATAAAACAAAATATGTCTCTTGATAAATGTCTAATATCCAAAATATTCATATAGGACACAAAAACAATGTAAATAATATAAAAATCCCCATCTGATAAAGATCTTATATTCATATTACACACATTGAACACAGGAAATAAAAAAAAAGCAAAACAAAATTTTTCATTCAATGAATGCCTAATATACAAAATATACCTACTGACAACAAGAAATCAGATAAATGAAACAAAAATTCTCATCTGATCAAGTTCTAATATTTAAAATATACATATTGAACACAATATACCAGTTAAATAAAACAAAAAATCTCATATGATAAAGGTCTAATATCCATATTGTACATATTGAATCCAAGAAATCAAATAAATAACACAAAAATTCTCATCTGATAATGGTCAAATATCCAAAATGCACATATTGAACTAATTTAGATAAATAAAACAAAAATTCCTTTCTGATAAAGGACTAATATAAAAAATATACACATTGAACCCAAGAAATCAGATAAATAACACAAAAATTCTGATCTGATAAAGGTCTAATATCCAAAATACACATATTGAACATAATTAGCTAATTAAAACAAACATTTTCATGTGATAAAGGTCTCATATCAAATGTATAGATATGGAACAAAAGCAATTAAATAAAACAAATATTTTCAACGGGAATCCACTAATATTCAAAATATACATTTTGAACATAAGAAATCAGATAAAGAAAACAAAAATTCTCATATTATAAAGGTCTAATATCCAAAACACAAAAATTGGACAAATAAAACACCAGTTGTTATCTGATAAAAATCTAATATCAAAAACATACAGATTCAACACAAGAAATCAGAAAAACAAAATATTCTTATCTGATAAAACTGAAATATCAAAATATCCTTATTGAACACAAGAAATTAAGTGAAACAATAATTCTCATCTGATAAAATTATCATAATCAAATATACATATTGAACAAAATAAATAACAAAAAGAAAAAATCATGTGATAAATTTTAAATATCAAAGCATATATATTGAACACAAGAAATGAAATTAAACAAAAATTTTCTGCAGATAAAGGATATATACATATAAAAATAAAAAATTAAGTAAAAAGAATTCTCATGTGATAAAGAGCTCATATACAAATATACATATTGAACAATTAAATAAGAAAAAGAAAACAAACTTTTCATGGGAATTGTCAAATATCAAAAACAATAAATCATATTGGCTGGGTGGTGGTGGCGCATGCTTTTAATCTCAGCTTTTGTGAGGCAGAGGCAGGAGGATCTCTGTGAGTTCGAAGCCAGCCTGGTCTACAAGGCGAATTCTAGGACAGCCTCCAAAGCTACTGAGAAACCCTGTCTTAAAAAACCAAAAAAAAAAAAAAAAAAACCAAACCAAACATATTGAACACAACAAATTAAATGAAACAAAGATTCTCAACTGATGAAGGTCTATAAATAAAATATACATGCTAAAACCTGGAAATCAGATAAATAATAAAAAATTCTCAGTTGATAGTGCTCTAATACCAAAAATATATATCTTGAACACAAGAAATTAAATAAAAAATTTCTATCCTGATAAAAATCTCATATCCAAAAGATACATATTGAACCCAAGAAATCGAATAAATATAACAAAAATTCTAATCAGATAAAGGTCTCATACCCAAAATATACATATAGAATAAAAATAAGATAACTGAAACAAAAATTCTAATCTGATAAAGTTGTAAAGTCTACATATGAATTATTCACATTGACAATCAGAAATCAGATAAGTATATTTTGATTCTTTCAATTTATCACATGAAAATTTTTGTTTTATGTAATTTCTTGTGTTAAATATATACATCTTTGATATTTGACTTTTATACCATGAGAAATTTTAATAGTTTTTCTGAATTCTTATGGTTAATACGTATATTTGGATCTTATACCTTTATCAGAGGAGAATTTTTGTTTTATTTACCTGATTTCTTTTGTTAAATATGTATATTTTTGATAATAGAACTTTATCAGATGAGAATTTTTGTTTATTTAATTTTTTGTGTTCCATATGTATATTTTCAATATATGATATTTATCAAATAACAATTCTTTATTTATCTGATTTCTTGGGATCAATTTGTGTATTTTGCATATCAGCATTTTACTGCTGATAATTTTTGTTTTATACAATTCTTGTGTTCCATATGTATATTTTGGATTTTTGACATTCATCAGATGAGAATTTTTGTTTTATTTTTCTGATTTTGGGGGTTTAGTATGCATGTTCTGAATATTTCAATTTATGAGATGAAAATTTTTGTTTTATGTAATTTCTTCTGTTCAATATGTGTATTTTTGATATTAGACCTTTGTTCCATGAGAAATTTTGTTTTGTTTTTCTAATTTCTTCTGCTTAATATGTATATTTAGGATATTAGACCTTTATCAGATGAGAAATTTTTGTTTTATTTGTCTGATTTCTTATTTTCAATATGTATATTTTTGCTATAAGTCATATATCAGATGAAAATTATATTATTAATCTGATTTCTAATGCTCAATATGTATATGTTCAATATAGAAATTCATCAGGGAGAATATTTTATGATTTTATTTCTTGTATTCAATGTGTATATTTTGGTATTAGACCTGTATCAGGTGAAATTTTTGTTTTATTTATCTGATTTCTTGTGTGCAATATGTATACTTTTGATATTAGACCATTGTCAGATGACTATTTTTTTATCTAATTTTGAATGTTCAATAACAATATTTTTGATATTTGTCCTTTATCACATGAGAATTTTTGTTTTTTCTGATTACTTGTGTTCAGTATGTATATTTTGCTTTTTAGACCTTTATCAGATGTGAATTTTGTTTTATCTAATTTTGTATGTTCAAAATATTTATTTTGAATATAAACCATTATCAGGAGATAATCATTGTTTTATTTAATTTCTTCTTATATATCTGTGTGTATGTGTGTGTGTCCTCGACAGTTATCAGATGATAATATTTCTTTTAATTTCTTGTGTTCAATGAAAATGTTTCTGACATTTGACAGTTATCACTTGTTCTCCGTTTCTAATTTCTTGTGTTAATTATGTACATTATGGATATTAGAGCTTTATCAGGGGATATTTTTCATCTTATTTAGTTTCTTGTGTTCAATAATTATAAGTTTTATATTTGACCTTTATCAAATGAGGATTTTGATTTCATTTTCTGATTTCTTGTGTTAAATATTTATATTTTGGATATAGATATTTATGATGGAAGAATGTTTATTTTATTTAATTTCTTGTGTTCAATATATGTATTTGGGATATTAGACCATTATAAGCACAGAAAATTTGTTTTATCTAATTTTCTATGTTCAATAACAATATTTGATATTTTACCATAATCACATAAGAATTTTTGGTGCTTCTGATTACTTGTTATCAATATGTATATTTTGGATGTTAGACGTTTATCAGATGAGAATTGTTGTTTTATCTGGATTCTTCATTTTAATACATATATTTTTGATATTAGACCTTTAGCAGATGAGAAATTTTGTTTTATTTATCTAATTCTTAGTGCTCAATATGTATATTTTGGTATTAGACCATTATCAAATGAGAATTTTTATTTTAACTAATTTTATATGTTCAATAACAATATTTTTGATATTGACCTTAATCACATGAGCAAATTTGGTGTTTCTATTACTTGTATGCAGTATATATATTTTGGATATTAGACCTTTATCAGATGAGAATTTTGGTTTAATTTATCTGATGTCTTTTGTTCCATATGAACACTTTTGATATTAGACCTATATCAGAAAATACTTTTTGTGTTATTTGTCTGATCTAGTCTCAATATGTATATTTTGGATATTAGGGGAGAATTTTTTGGTTTATGTAATTGCTTGTGTTCAATAAGTACATTCTTAATATTTCACTTTTATCTCATGAGAATTTTCTTTTTCTGATTTCTTTTGTTCAATATGTATATTTTGGATATAAGACTTTTCTCAGATAAGAATCATTCTTTTATTTAATTTCTTTTGTTCAATGAGTATGTTTGTTCTGTTTGAATTATATCACATGAAAATTTGTTTTATTTCTCTGATTTCTTGTGCTCAATATGCATATTTTGGATATTAGGCTTTATCAGATGAGAATTTTGTTTTATTTATCTAATATTTTGGGATAATGTGTATATTTGGGATATTTTACATTTATCAGGTAAGAATTTTTTTTTAATTTCTTGTGATCATAATGTATATTTTTGATATTGAACCTTTATCAGATGAAAATTTTCATGTTATTTATCTGATTCCTTGGGATCAATATGTTTATTTTGGATATTAGCTATCAGGTGAGAAAATTTGTTTATTCATTTTCTTGTGTTCAATAAATATATTTTTGATATTAGACTTTAGTCACATGAGAATTTTGTTTTATTTAAGTTCTTGTGTACAATTTGTATATTTTTATATTTCAGCCTTTTCACTTGAGAAATTTGTTTTCTGATTTCTTGTGTTGAGTATGTGCATTTTAAATATTAGACCTTTATCAGAAGAGAACATTGTTTCATTAACCTAAGTATGTTCAATATGTATATTTAGGACAGGAGTCCTTAATCATATTGAACATAAGAAACTAGATGAATGAGACAAAATTTCTCATCTGATAAAGTTCTAATGTCCAAAATATGAATAAAGAATGCTAGAAACCAGATAGATAAAACAAATATTCTCATCTGATTAAGTTTTAATACTCAAAATATGACTATTGAACTTAAGAAATCAAATAAATAAAACAAAATTGTCATCTGATATAGGTGTATTATAGAAAATATTCTTATTGAACACAAAATATTAGAAAAAACAGAATTCTGAAAAGTAGACTATTATCGAACATATACATTATGAGTACAAGAAATCAGATACAGAAAACAAAAATTTCCTTTGATAAAAGTTCTAATATCCAATATAGACATATTAAATATAATTACATAATTAAAACAACAATTTTACGGCAGCAGAGGTGAGTGCCTGGGGTCATAGTCAGAGAGGCAACTGCCCCTGGTTCCCACCCCTGGGCACAAGCCATCCCGGGAGTACCTGCCCATCTTGGCCCCAGTTTCTGGTCATTCAGCAGGCCCTGCAGGAAGGCTCCTCTTTTCCAAGACTGCAGGAAGACCCTGCCATCTCCACACCCTGACCCCACACCCATTTGCCCAAGACCCCAGCCACTTCCTGAGACTCAGAGACCAGCCCCCAGCTTCCATCCTACCCTGGAACTCCCAACTGGACGAGAGGTGAGTGCTTGGGGTCACACCCGGAAAGGACTGCACCTGGGTCCAAGCCCTGGGCACCAGCCACTCTGGAGAAGACCTGCCCAACTGAGCCCCAGGTTCTGGCCACCCAGAAGGTTCCCCCTCTCTAAGACCCTCCAGTGAACCCTACATCTCCCATCTGAACCAGAGCTTCCATCCTACCCATGAACTCCCACCAGGACCAGAGATCCCCCAGTGGACATTACAACCTCAATGCCTTGCCCTAACTCCCATCTGCCAGAGACCCCAGACACTTCCACAATCTTAGAAACCAGCCTCCAGAATTCCATCCAGCCCCAGAACTCCCATCTGGACCAGAGAGTCCCCAGCTACCATCCGACCTGGAACTACCATCTGGACCAGAGCTTCCATCCTGCTCTGGAACTCCCATCTGGGCAAGAGGAGCTCACATCTGGACAAGATAAGGAGACCCCAGGGTCTTCCTGAGACTCAGAGTCCAGCCACCAGCTCCCATCCGGCCAGCACTCTCATCTGGCCCATGGCTCCCATCTGGACCAGAGCTCCCATCTGGACCAGAGAGAGGCTCCCTAAATCTGTCAGCTCTGTGTGGACCAAGTACACTGATAAGAACAAGAACAAATCCACAAGGAGATGGGCAGACGTTAAGGCAGAAGTACATACAACAAAATAAAGAGCAATACAGCATCACCAGAACCTAGCCCTTCTCCAACAGCTAGACCTGAACATCACAGAATGGAAGAAGCAGAAGTAAACAACCTTATAAGAAACATCATGAAGAGGCTAGAGCCTTATACAGAAAAAATCAAAAATAAAGTAGAGGAACAGACAAACAAAAAATGGGAAGAACACTATAAAAAACTAGAGGAAAGGACAAATGGAGCAGAAGAAAACAATAACTGTGTGAAAGAAAATCATGCAAAAACAGCAAAACATACAAGTGAAACAGTCCAAGACATGAAGAGGGAAATAGACAAAAATGAAGAAGACACTAGCAGAAGGAATGCTGGAAATAGAAAATCTGAGTAAACAAACAGGAAGTTCACATGCAAGTATAACCAACAGAATGCAAGACATGGAAGAGAGGATCTCTGGTGTTGAAGATACGGTCAAAGAAATAGATTCATCAGTCAAAGAAAACACTAAAACTAACAAAGTCATGTCCCAAAATGTCCAAGAAATTTGGGACACCATGAAAAGACCAAACTTGCCAATAATAGGGATAGAGGAAGGAGAAGAATACCAATTCAATGGAATCAAATTGAAGACCCTGACATTAATCTGCACACCTATGAACAAATAATTTTTGACAAAGAAGCCAAAACTGTACAATGAAGAAAAGAAAGCATCTTCAACATATGGTGCTGGTATAACTAGATTTCAACATGTAGAAAGCTACAAATAGATCCATATCTATCACCGTGCCCTAATCTTAAGTCCAAGTGGATCAAAGACCTCAATATAAATCCAGTTTCTCTGAACCTGATAGAAGAGAAAGTAGGAAGTAGTTTTGAACACATTGCCACTGGAGATCATTTCTTAATATAACACCAGTAGCACAGACACTGAGAGAAACAATCAATCAATGGGACCTCTTTAAACTGAGAAGCTTTTTTAGAGCAAAGGACATGGTCAACAAGACAAAGCAAAAGCCTACAGAATGGGAAAAGTTCTTTACCAACCCCACATCTGACAGAGGGCTGATATCCAGAATATAGAAAGAAGTCAAGGAGTTAGATATCAAAATGCCCAACAGTCCAATTAAAAAAAATGGGCTAAAGAGTTAAACAGAGAATTCTCAACAGAGGAAGCTCAAATGGCTGAAAGACATTTAAGGAATTGCTCAACGTCCATAATTATGTGGGAAATGCAAATCAAAATGACTCTGAGTTACCAATTTACACCCATCAGAATGGCTAAGATCAAAAACACTGAAGACACCTTATGCTGGAGAGATTGTTGAGCAAGTGGAACTCTCCTGCACTATTGAAGGGAATGCCAGTTGTACAGCCACTTTGGAAATCAATATGGCACTTTCTTAGAAAATTGGGAATCCATGTCCCCCAAGACCCAGCTGTAGCAAATATCCAAGGAATGGACCACAAGGGCATTTGTGCAGCTATGTTCATAGCAGCATTATTTGTAATAACCAGAACCTGGAAACAACCTAGATGCCCTCAAATGAAGAATGGATAAAGAAAATATGGTACATATACACAATGGAGTACTACTCAGCAGAATAAACAATGACATCGTGAGGTTTCCAGACAAATGGGTGGAACGAGAAAAAATTCATCCTGGGTGAGGTAACCCAGACTCAGAAAGTAAAACATGGTATGTACTCAGTCATAGGAGGATACTAGATCTAAAACAAAGATGACTAGACTGGTACTCACAATTCCAGGAAGGCCACCTAGAAAACCGGACCCAAGGAAAGACACAGGGATCACCCAATGACAGAGAAATGGATGAGATCTACATGAACAACCTGGATAACAGTGGGAGTGATGAAGCTCAAGGTTTGAGGGAAAGAGAGCTTATGGGAGTCGAAGATGCCAGTTGGATCAAGAACAGGAAGGGAGAACAAAGAATAACAGACCATGATAAATGAAGGACAGGAGAGAACAGAAATTCTGATTTTTTTCAGTGAAAACATTTTACAACTCCCAAACCTGTTCTGTTACAGTAGTTTTTTTTTTTTTTTTTTTTTTTTTTTTTAATTCCCACCATTTTAATTGGTGTAGTTCACTTCCACTCAACAAAGCAAACCTTCCAAATAAGAGTAGCAAGACAAGAAGAAAATAGCTGGACTCAATATACACTACCAAAATAGTGTGTTTCTATTAAAATATACCAATGGGCACAGGTGACATTTATTTATTATTAGATTAGCCAGATTAGAATTACATTTCTGAGATTGGAATAGGCAAACACAACTGTATATTTAGGATCAAACATATTGATTTCTACCTTCCCTCTCCATTTTCTTTCCTTTTAGTATCTGAAAGTGGTTAATCAATAAAGAATAGCTAGCTGGTGAGTCATTCAAATGGCAAAGGACCAAAGCCATGCACAATATTTGGGAATAGTCATGAAGAAAACTGTTAATTTTTTGTTCAACTAAGTGAAGTGATTCTCTGCTCTAACGCATCATTTTCCACATTTTTTGTAAGTTTAGGATCTGATTCCTCAGTTGCCAGAAAGAGATGTTTACCAGAAAGAGATGTGCAGCTTAGCTCATAAACATGCTAGCTCATAAACATTCTAGCTCATCACCGCCACCAAAAAAAAAAAAAAAAAAATCTCCATGGTGCATCCCAATGCATCTTTTTCTAGGTAGAAGAAACTGACATGCCAAGAGGCAAAACTGCCAAAGACATAACCAACAATATCCTTGGTGTGCCTGCTGTCCTGCCCTTGAATTGCACTCTGTTACTCAGACCTGCATTCTAAACATATACCTGTTATTTCAGTTCCAAGCCCAAGACCTTATTCTCCTTGGATAGTCTTGGCAGTAGCTCAAAAATGCATGTTGCATATCCTTGGAGGAGAAGGACAAAATCAAAGTGATTTTCACATCTGATAAGGTCTAATTACTTTTGAAGGAGGAAATTTGTCAAAGAACCCTTAATGAGGAGGCACAGGTGTTAAAGGAATACTGAGAAATATTCACAGGGATGTGTGTACATCAGACCTGGAGTTAATTCCCAAACTAAGGTAACTGGTGCACACATTGCCATTCATTACTTACACCCCTTCATCCCTGTAATTTAAGGTGCTACTTTGCTCTCAGCTTTAAGGAGCTTCTTCTGACTTTCAAGGAAGTACATAACATGAGATTGAAATTCATAGTCAAGGCTGTGAATTCAGTTCCAATTCCCTATATCTGAAAAGTTTAATGGTCAGGAAATTCAAAGAAAAATACATTCATTGAAGTGAAGCTTGTTGTATATAATGTATTAGAAGAATTTAGCATAGCTCTTGATATGGGAGGACAATATCAGGGGACATGTGTTGACAGGGTGAAGTAGTTTGTGAGTCTATGAGTGTCTCTGTCTAGCTCTTCCCTGGACATTCTATTGTATCCCAGCGAGCCCTGGCAACCTCAGGAAAACACAGGTTTGGTTCAGGAGGAAGTAGTGATAGGGATTCACAATGAGCCCCCCGCTCCATGGTTGTGCATGCCCAGCAGACCTATATATTTTTCACCTAGCCATTTCTGGGTCAAAATAACCATTTCCAGGTCAAAATAGGCATTTCCAGGTCAAAATAGCAATTTCTGGGCCACATGGGACTGTGTCTGCAAGGCACGGCCCAGCCTTTATAACTTGGCGCCATGTTCCACTGGCCTCTCACATCCGTATCTCTTTCCTGTCTTAATAAAACACTTGTTAGTGGATTCTGTTGTGTTTAATGACATTTCTTTGCAGGGTATGGATGCCACCAAAAACTAACAAGTAGGATCTCTTCTTCTAAGACAGATATGGTGCCATTGAGCATTTCATAAAATACACATCTCACTAATTTTGTGAATTCCTCTCTATCATAAAGTGCTTTCTTAAAATCTTTATTACATTGAGTTATCAGGCACAGCAACTAAGAGTGTGAAAAATTGATCATAGCACATAATTCCAGGTAATAGTTCCATTTTGGGGAAATCAAGGTAGGAACTCAGCTAATCATATCACATCCACATCCAAGAGCAGATATAAACAAATTTACCTGTGCTGCCCATTACTTCATGCTTATGCTCTAGGTTCTTCATACTTACACAGTATAGGTTACAGACACTGTAATGATTTTGCCCACTTTAGGAAGTCTTATCTCAATTAACAATTAACACACTCACCCAGAGACATGTTCAAAGTAAATCTTATTTATATAATTTCTCATTGAGGTTCCCTCCTCCCAGGTGACTAGTTAAATTCAGTTAGATAATAAAAATTAAGAATCAAACTATCCCAGCATCACTGTCAGGATTTGAGGAGATTTCTGTCTGCATTGAGAAATGCAGTCCTCAACCAGTGAGTCAACACTCTATTGGGGGTTGCATATCAGATCTCCTGCACATCAAATATTTGAAGTATGATTCATAACAATAGAAAAATTAAAGTTAAGAAACAATGAAACAATTAGGTTTAGGGTCCACCACAACATAAGGAACTACTGTTAATACAATTTAAAGGGTCAGAGCACTGGAAAAATTAAGAAATATTGATCTAGAGTGTCCAGTGGAACCATAGTGTCTATGTTCCTACATATGAAGGGGTGTGCAAAGTATTTTCCTAAATATCCTTTGCTCTATAGGAAACTCATATTCTGTGTGCAAGACTCCAGCTGTCTGGACACCTTACTACCCAGTAACAGCAGAACACTTTGAACTACACAACAGCGAGTACAACACCCTCTACCCACAGGCTGATGACACAGATTTTAATCACACTGAGCTCCATGACCATATCACACTTCTATAGATATTTGTTCCTTGGGTATGTCATCCTCTTCCTCTAGCATAAATTTGCCTAGCTGTTTCCTGTAGACTCATTACAGGAAATTGTTTAACAAGTGTCCTTCTCAGTCAGCATTAATTCAATATTATCTCATGACTAAGGAGATAGGGAGATGCAGGAACTTATGAAGAACTATAGCATATAAAATTTTCTATGATATTTTTACCTTGTGTACATAAAATTTCAGTAGGAGATAAACATTCAGTTCCACACATGGAAAAAACTAAAGGATGTCCAATCGATTGTAGAGAGATCTCTGGCTTTGGATGAAGGGGGTGCTGAAGGGCTTCCCTTGTATTCCAGCAGAGGCTCCCGCAAACGTCAGCTTGACTTCTAGTGTATTATGAGGAAAGCTTATTAGCAAGGAAGCAATGTCAGTTCTCATGACATCTGCAGCTCTTCCCTGGACATTCTATTGTATCCTGCCGAGCCCTGGCAACCTCTGTGTTGTCACCTATTTTGTGGCAACAACAACTGACTGTGGGAAGTTTATTCAATATCTTCACCATTTACTGATGAACATGTTGGCATACTGAAGAGTCTAATTCAGGAAGAGAATGGAGAGGGTAGAGAGACCAGAGAGTGGCAGAAGAAAGCTGACCTTCAGTCTCAGAGTAAAACATCAAGAAATAAAAGAAAAAGAGAATTGTGTTGAGTTAGTTCTTTGCAGGAAAAGGGAAGCTTCCTGGATGAAGTGGGCTTGAACTGATTCTTCCATTAATGGGACACAGAAAGTTGGAGTCTCTGGGAACCAACAGAGCTTCCCTGCTTGTCATGCTCTTGAAATTCAAGGATCCCAGGATATTAATTGTTTTGCCTCAGAGGTCAGGAAATGGTAAGGCCAAAGCTTTATGTTGGGTACTCTTGGCTTTCATTCCTTTTGGAGAAAAGGCATTGTTGTGTGAACATGAGACCAAAATTAAAGCATGAGGGATTAATGAGGTGTGCCCATTTTGTTACCTGCTTGGAAAGACCTGGTCACACATTCAAATGTGTGGATACAGGAACTGAGACTGATTCATGCTCTTTTTGTTCCTCTCTGAAAGGACACACCTGAATGTATTTCTTCAGCCACAGATTGATAGAGTTCTCCCACTCTGACTCAGTCTCTCTTTCTCTGTTTCTCTGAGTTGCTCTTTCTTTGTTTTTCTGTCTCTCACACACATGGGTATGTGTTGTTTATTTTGTTTATGTGTTTGTGCATGTATCTCACACTAGTCTCTGAAATCAGGGATCTGTGACTGGGCATCAATGGTTCCTTATCTAACAGTTGGTGAAAACTGGGAGCACCAATTTGAACATTATAGTTCTGCCAGTGTACTTACTTTAGTGATACATAGATATACCCTTGGGGAGTTTATAAATCTGTCATGATGTTGAGTTCCATTCTCAAAACTGCTCATGATGTTATTTTGGTCTCCATTGTGACAGGTACCATCACTGAGAATTTGTTTTCAAAGACAGGAAAATTCTATCATATAAATTAGTAAACATGTAACTGGGGAGCAGAAGACCATTGGAATTTGTGGAGGAATGAATGAGTTTCTTTTGTGTACAGGGAAACATCCATGTCAGAGAGCACACACTCAGGCCCATGAGAAATTTGTAAAACAAACCACTTCAGGCTCAGCAGAATGAAAAAGCCTCCTGTGCTACATATGGATATTGATAGTGTTCAGAAAATATTCACCCCAGCCTTCTCCAATCGTGGTTTAAGCCTCAGTAGTGCTCCCCAAAAGAAACTGTCCTTCCTGGCATGATCCAAAAGTTCTCCCCTTATATAGTTGGATAGAATGACCCCTCTACCTCTAGGTTTTAGCCCTGGAACATTGATCCTCTCTTTGTAATAAATAGGCAAAGTTTCCTGTTGATGTTGTTTCTCCATCAGAGGGAAGGGTACACCAAATTCCAGCTATTTTGTGTGTCCATTTTTCTGTTCATATATTTTTATTATGATATTGTCAGCCTACTCATACATTTAATCCCACCATTTAAAAGGCAGAGACGAGCTATTCTCTGTGAGTTTGCAGCTACTATGTTGTATACAGTGAGTTCCAAGACAGCCAAGTTGACGACATAGAAAATCCCTGTCTTCAAAAACTAAAATAAAAAATGAAGTTAATTATACTACAAAAGTAATTATAATAAACAATGTCATGAAATACAATGTGAAGAAATCACTGAAGGCCTTAGAGAGGCATGGATTGCCCTAATGCTTCTTGGCCAAAATCACATAGGATTTTCTGTCTGTTGAAATACTTTCATTTGCATCAACTCCACAGATTTTGTTTGTCATCCTCAATGGAAGCATCAATATTATTTTCATCAGCCATTAGAGAGAAAGAGAATATGTGGGTCCTTGAAGGTTCTTAAGGCTTCTGAATAACACCTGTGCTCAGCCTCTATTTAAAATGGCTAGCTGGCTCTGCTAGGTGTATCAGGTTAATTCAATCTCATTCCCACCTTTATACCAAAGCCCTTCAAGATGTAGGTCTGAATGCATGAAAGGAGAACTGTCAGTTTGGTCTGCCTCTGAGAGCCAGTAGCACTCTGTATCTTGGCTCTGCTTTAGAACAGGGAATGAGGATTGTGATCCTTACATTCCAGACTCTGTGTGCATAGGGTGCTGTTGGGGATTTGAAATCTGAAATATTATCAGGAAGGTGAAGTTTTAAAGTAAAGTTGCCTGAGAGGATCCACATGGAAGGGAAAAGAGATGACATATTCTCAGGTAAGTATATAAATGGAGATGAGATACATTGATGGTTGTTACAGAAATGCTTCATTTGCAGTAGCCCCTAATGTTTAATTTAACCCCTAGTTTTGGCAAAGCTTTCTTTTTCTTTTTCGTAAGTGGTTTTGAAGGTAAACCGTTTAAATGCATGTGACCTATGTGTGTTTACCCACTTTTCACAACTCTCCCACTTTTCACAACTCTCCCACTATTTTAGTCTTTTCTGGATAATTTTTCTCAATTCATGCATGATGTAGAATTGTTTTTGGATATTACACACAAACTTGCACATTTACTACCAACTTAGAATGTAATTGAGTCATCTTACTCAGTGAGAAAAGACCTATGTTCCATGATCCTTCCTAACAGGGATCAATTGTTCATTACATGAGAGTCAAAGAAAGGCAAAAAAAACCAGGATGGAATGTCTGCACTGCAAAAAAATAATATTTAAAATAGAATTTCTATAAAAGACATACTGTGTCAGATACTTCATATACTAAGATGAAGTATTTAAATATGATACAAATTTCCAAATGCAATTCATCAGGCATAATGCAGTGTGAAATTATCCTAATAAGAGAGTTTTGTTCTTCTTACTCTTCTGTTTTTGACTAGAATTAAAGAGTCTATTCCACTGTTTCTCTTTATTAGCTACTAACCTCCTAGTGAACCTGCAATGCCCTTCAGTTGTGCTGACACCTGCTACCAATCTCTCCATAGTAACTGATGCTAATTTTCTTGACCTGGCTGAGTAGTTCACATTTGTCTTCATCACTTAGAGTTCACTGTTTTCTCTTTAGCAGTAGTACAGCTTTGAGGAAACTTACAGAGGAATATGCAAGTTTAATCAGGATTAATGTTGAAACTGTAGTTTCTCTTCAGGCATCATCTTTACTCCCTTGTGACACACAAGGAAACTTCCACTATTCTGTATCTGAACTCAAGCTGTTAAAGGCAGAGATGCTGAAACAGGCCAATGTTCTATGACTTTACATTTGTGCTGCTTACTCATGCCTGAAATGAGTCTTCAATAGATCAAAGCCCATCTAAGATGGGCAACATCCCTCATGACAGCACAACTTATAATTCGTTCCTAAAAAGATCCAACTACAAAGAGAAAAGTGTTCAAATAAATAAGCCTATTGGGGCCATTCAATGGGAACACCACACATTCAAAAAGAAGGAAGCCATGCCTTTTACTGGCCCCTTAATTGCATAGATTGTGGTATTGGAAAGAGCAAGTTCCACCAATGTAGTTTATGTTCACTCAAACTGTGTTTAATACTAGTTCATACATGTACTCAAGAACATTTCAATCATGCTAGCTTTACATTTGTGCCTAGAGCCAATATCCTTCCACATAATTTCTTAACTCTCCTACTTTTCCATCCCCCATGAGCCATGTAAAAATTACAAAGCTTAAAATATATTATGCTATCACTAAGTATTTGTTGATGGGAAGGTTGGTTTAATATCTATATTTTCCTGTGAAGGACAAGGCTGAAAACTGATTCTGGGCAATAAGCAATTGAAAACCACAGTTCACATGTGAAAATCCAGATTTTTTAATCATAAAACCAGTTTGCAGTCTCATAAAGGGTTTAGAAATATTAGATGATCACTCAATTCTGGATATGACTATGGAGTATAACTTATTCATTTTATCTCCTATGAGAGAGTTCACTTATACATTCATAGGAAGATCTAGTTTTAGAAATAATCAGCTTTTGGCTGACATGATACTTCTACTTCTGCATCTGCTCTGTTGGTCTCAAGTGCCTATGTCCTGTGTGTATTCTGTATTAGACCCTACCTTAGTATGTCAGCAATCCTATCTCTTTTCCTATTTTAATTAATTAATTAATTAATTTTACCAGCATGACTACAGCTTCCACTTTCTTGCTCCTTACCTTCCAGTCCCTCTGTGTATCACCATTCACTCCTTCTCTTTTTTATTCAGACAAGTGGAAGCATCCAAGGTATTTTAGCCAATTTGGAATGTCAAGATGCTGTAAGACTAGGCACGTCCTCTGCTATTAAGGCTGAACAAGGCAACCCAGTATTAGAAAATGATCTGAAAAGTAGGAAACAAATTCAGAGACAGCTCCTGCTCCCTCTATTAGGAGTTCCACTAGAAGAATAAGCTTCAAAACTGTTACCTATGTTCAGGGTACTTAGCTCAGTCCCATTTTTAATCGCGTGGTGTGTGCTCTCACATATAAGATAGTGTGAAGAAGCCACCATAACACTCTCGTCCACATCTCTCTCCCTAT
>NW_023413707.1:0-20063 GCF_903995425.1 Onychomys torridus | reverse complement strand
ATAATCATTTTATGAGTACAGAGTTTTAAGCTGGGTTTCCAGTACCAGCCACTCTAACCCCCTTGTTGAACAAGTTTTAAGTCCAAGTAAAGAACTATTGATTACAAGGAAGGTATATGTGTCACTGCTCTAAATTTGGAGTTATCATGTCATGAGGGGCATTGTTACACATACCCTGAAATTGATGTTAGCCTTCTTTAGTATTAGAAGCTTTATCATGTGGAAAACAGCAGATTAAACATAATGGGTTCTAGGTTTCAATATACATTATATATATATATATATATATATATATATATATATATATATATATATATATATATATATTAATTCATAACTCAATAAAGCTGAGAAAAAACAAAAGGGCAAAATAATCACCAAACCATGAAAAGACTAAGGTGGACTTTTTTAATATGAAGAAGCAGCCCCAGGTTATTGCTTTGTTTTTTTTTTATCTATATTAATTCACAGGTACTTTCCTTATATTGAATAACAGTGTAATGTTCTTAGAAGGCAAGATGGTTTTTCACTTATAAAGAAACAAGTGTAAGTACCACAATAATAAATTCATACATATTTTTACTGTGATGATTCAGATTTGTCTGTTATTATAGTAAGTTCATCCTTTTGGAAAATTACATTGTTTCTTGATTACAGATTTTTCATGTTTCCAAGGAGATTAATATCACTTTTTTTTGTAATTATCATTTAATTTCAACATTTCCCCATATTCTTTTCTCCTTCCAAAACCTCCCATTTCAACCCCCCTTCTCTATGCCAAAGTTCATGGCCTTTTTTCACACTAATTGTTAGTGATTATGTTTAAGAATATCTATGTTCTCTCTCTCTCTCTCTCTCTCTCTCTCTCTCTCTCTCTCTCTCACACACACACACACACACACACACACACACACACACACACACATTCCTAAATATAACCTGTTCAGTCTGTATAATAATACCTGTATACGTGTTTTCATGACTGGCTTTTTGGTACCAGACAGTGAATTGGTGTATTCTTCCCTGGGTACTCCTAATTTTCCTATTCTTAGTTTCCTTCAGTTTACTATCATCCTTTGTGGTGATATTGTATTCCACAAGGTTTTCAGCTCTCAGTTATTGTTCTGACCTCTTGGCTTTTAACTCTGCAATTGGCTCTGTATTTCTTATTTAACAAGACAGTTACATCTACATATTCTTGTTCAGCTCAAGTTTGGGCAGTGATATTTGTGAGGTTTTATGTGTGATTCTCCTGATATTACTAGGAAACACAGTCTTAGAAGAAATTCCCTGACCCTCTGGCTCTGATGATCTTTTAGCCACCTCTTGGGTACTGTTCTGTTCTGTAGATGTATCCATTCTGATTAGACTCGACCACTCTCTGCTTTGATTGGTTGTGGATCTCTGTTGTGTCTCTGGCTGTTGCAAATGAAAATTTCTTTAATAAATAGTAAAGACTACAGTTATCTTCAGGTGTAAGAACATTGTTTATAGTTTGTTGAAGGGATCATGCTGTTTTAGTAAGCTAGTGGTTGTAGATTTTTCTCCAATAATCATCATTTGACCAACACTGTATTTTTAGCTGGGGTTCCAGTAGTAAGCATCTGTACCCTCTTGCTAAGTGAGTCTTAAGTCCAAGTAAGGATATGATGGTTACAAAGAAGGTCTGTATTCCACTACTGCATACTGAGAGTTATAATGCCATAATGGTACTTGTTAAACTTCAGGTGAACATAATGGTAGCCTTCTTTATGACAAGGCTATAGTAGAGCATATGCATTAGTACTGGAAGCTTTATTCTTTGGAAAACATAGTGAATTAAACATAATGTGTTCTAGCTATAAATGTACATAATCTTTGTCTTTCATTTCATACCTCAATGAAGCTAAGAAAAAAAGGGGAGGGGGGATAGACAGTGAACAAAACATGGAAAGACCAAGATGGAATTTTTGAATATGAAGAAGCCTCCCCAGGTGATTCCTTTGCTGTTTCTTTATCTCTATTGATTCACAGAATGTATGGAGTACATTGAAAAATGGTGTAATGATTTTAGAAAAAAAAAAGACTGATTTTCACTTTTTAGGAAGCAAGTATAAGAACCATAATGATAAATTCTTAGAAATTTTCACTGGAATAAGTCAAATTTGTTTCCTATTTTAATAAGTTAATCCTTTTGGGGAATTAGATTGCTTCTTTATTACAGATTCTTTTCATGTTTCCAAAGAGAATATTTCATTTTTTTAACTTCTCTTTAAATGCAACTTTTCTCCATATACCTTCCTCCCTTCAAAAACCTCCCATTTCAACAACCTACTCTATTCTGAAATTCATGGCCTCATTTTGCAATAATTGTTAGTGATTTTATTTAAGGATATCTATGTGTACACACACATACTCACAAACACACACACTCCAAAATATAATCTGTTAAGTCTGTATAATAATACCTGCATGTATGTTTTCATTACTGGCTTTTTGCTACCAGACAGAATTGCTGTATCTTTTCCTGGATACTACCACTTTTGTTCCCAGTTTCCCCACTTATCTATCATCCTTTCAGTAGGGATGAAGTCCCATGGCCTTTGCTCTGAGAAGTTTGTGTATATATTCTTGCTATTCCTGTTCAACTTACGTTTGGGCAGTGATATTTGTGAAATTTTATATATGTTTCTCCTGATATAATTAGGAGACACAGTCTAAGAACAAATTCCCTCACACTCTGACTCTGGTGATCTTTCTGTTCCCTCTTGGGTAGTGTTTACTGAACCTAATCTTATTCAAGAAAGTTCTGTAGATATGTCCATTCTCACTGGGTGCCTGCACTCTCTGCTTTATTGGTTGTGGATTTATGTAATGGTCTCTGGCTGTTGCAAACAACAGTTTCTTTGATGAAGAGTAAAGACTACAGGTGTAAGAACAACATTTATAAATGTTAGAAATTATGCTGTTTTAGTAAGTTAGTAATTGTAAATTCTTCTCTAATAATGATCAATTGACCAGCACAGAGTTTTTTAGCTGGGTTTCCTGTGCCAGGAATGCTCTCCCACTTGTTCAGTGAGTCATAAATACAGTTAATCTTCTTTGATTAAAAAAGGTCTGTGTTCCATTGCTGCATACTTAGAACTATCATGATATAATGAGAATTGATACACATCATGTGAACTTGACAGTTGCCTTCTTTATGAAAAGGCTATATCAGAGCATATACATTAGTAATAGAAGCTTTATTATTTGGAAAACAATGGATTAAACATAATGTGTTCTAGCTTTCAGTGTATAAAATCTTTGTATTTAATTTCATACCTCAATAAAGTTGAGAAAATACGTAAGGACAAGACAGTAACAAAGCCATGGAAAGAACAAGGAGGACTTTTTGAATATGAAGAAGCAGCCACAGGTGATCACTTACTTTGTTTTGTTGTTTTTTTGTTTGTTTGTTTGTTTTTGTTTTTGTTCTATTTTATTTTATTTTTATTTTGTAATTTTAAAATTTTGCATCAGCCATGGGTTCCCCTGTTCTCCCCACTCTGGCACCCCCCTCCCCCTATCCTCTCCCCTCCATTCCCATCTCCTCCAGGGCCAAGAATCCCCTGGGGATTCATTTAAATCTGGTGGATTCAGTACAGGGAGGTGCAATCCCCCACTTCCAGGCTGACAAAGTGTCCAGGTGTAAGCCCAAGATTCCAAACAGCCAGCTCATTCACTAAAGACAGGTCCAGGTACCACAGCCTGGATGCCACCCAAACACTTCAAGCTATTGAATTGTCTCAATTATCCAGAAGGCCTGATCCAGCTGGGGGCTCCACAACCATTGGTTCATAATTCATGTGCTTCCATTAATTTGACTATTTGTCCCTGTGCTTTTTCCAATCTTGGTCTCAACAATTCATGCTCATACAGTCCCTCATTTTTTCTCAACAATTGGACACCTGGAGCTCTACCTAGGGCCTGGCTGAGGATCTCTGCATCCACTTCCATCAGTTATTGGATAAGAGTTCCAGCACAACTGAAAGGGTATTTGGCCATCTGATCACTAGACTAGGACTGATCAGTCTTTCTCTCAACCATTGCCAGCAGTCTAGAGAGGATGTATCATTGTGGATTTCTGGGGACCTCTCGAGCACTCTGCCAATTCCTGTTCTCATGTGGTCTTCATTTATCATGGTCTGTTATTCTTGTTCTCCCTTTCTGTCCTTGATACAGCTGGGATCTCCTGCTCCCCTAAGGTTTCTTTCCCTCAAATCTTGTCCTTCATTACTCCCACTGTCATCCAGGTTGTTCATGTAGATCTCATCCATTTCTCTGTCATTGGGTGATCCCTGGGTCTTTCCTAGGGTTCTGTTTTCTATGTAGCCTCCCTGGAGTTGTGTAGCAGTCTAGTCATTTTTGTTTTACGTCTAGTATCCTCCTATGAGTGAGACCATACCATGTTTGTCTTTCTGAGTCTTGGTTACCTCACTCAGGATGACTTTTTCTAGATCCATCCATTTGCCTGCAAACATCATGATGTCAGTTTTTCTCTGCTGAGTAGTACTCCATTGTGTATATGTACTATATTTTCTTTATCCATTCTTCAGTTGAAGGGTATTTAGGTTGTTTCCAGGTTATGGCAATTACAAACAATGCTGATATGAACATAGTTGAGCAAATGCCCTTGTGGTATGATTGTGCATACCTTGGGTATATACCCAAGAGTGCTATAGCTGGGTCTTGGGGGAGATGGATTCCCAATTTTCTAAGAAAGTGCCATATTGATTTCCAAAGTGGCTGTACAAGCTTGCATTCCCAACAGCAGTGGAGGAGAGTTCCCCTTGCTCCACAGCCTCTCCAGCATAAGGTGTCTTCTGTGTTTTTGATTTTAGCCATTCTGTCAGGTATAAGGTGGTATCTCAGAGTCGTTTTGATTTGCATTTCCCAGATCATTAGGGATGTTGATCAATTCCTTAAATGTCTTTCAGCCATTTGAACTTCCTCTGTTGAGAATTCTCTGTTTAGTTCTATAGCCCATTTCTTAATTGGACTGTTGGGCAAATTGATGTCTAATTTCTTGAGTTCTTTATATATTCTGGGTATCAGCCCTCTGTCAGATGTGGCATTGGTAAAGATCTTTTCCCATTCTGTATGCTGTAGCTTTGTTCAGGGAATTTGTTCTAAGACTGTGTTTCCTAGTAATATTAGGAGAAACACATGTAAAATCTTACATATATCACTGCTTAAATATGAGCTAAACAAGAATGGCATCAATACATAGACAAACTGGACATATAAAATCCCATGAGGCTTCACCTTACTCAAAGGATGACTGAAAACTGAAGAAAACTGAAAACAGGAGAGGGGGGAAGACCCCGAGATGGTTGCAGTAATTCTCTGGTGCCATAAAGCCAGTCATAAAAACATATAAACAGGGACTTTTATACTGAATAAGCAGGTTATATTTAGGATTGGGTTGTGTGTGTGTGTGAGTGTGTGTGTGTGTGTGTGTGTGTGTGTGTGTGTATACAGATATTCTTAAATACAATTCTAATGATTAGTGTGAAAAGAGGCCATGAATCTTGCTATAGAGAAGAGGACTGAAATGGGAAGTTTTGGAGTTTAGACTGGGTATGGAGAATGGTTGCAATTAGATGATAATTTCATAAGCAATGAGATAAATTTCCTTGAAAACCTGAAAAGAATCTGCAATGAAGAAATAATCTAATTCTCAAAAGGATGAACTTATTATACGATAAGACAATTTGACCTAGAACAATGAAAATTTCTATGAATTTATCATTGCAGTATTACACTGGTTTCCTAAAAAGTGAAAAATAGTTATCCTTTTGAATACATTACTATTCTACATATGGTAAGTATCATGTGAATGAACACAGATAAAAATCAAAACAAAGAAGGCAGAGAGGAAAGATGGCAGAAGCAATGAAGGGATCCCAAAAGGTTTTGGTGAAAGTTGAAAATTAATAAGCATGAGACATACTGGACCCTAGCCACTTCCGCTGAGAATCCGAAAGAGAGCGAAAGTATTCTTCAGCCCCGAGCTATTATACGCGCTACAGTCCGTATCAGCTGAATGTACTACTTCGGTCGAGCGGATCGCATGTCGGCGCGGAACCGAGCATCCGCGTGCCAGGTGGTCAGCGCGCAAGTCCCGGGCATGAAGAGAACTTCCAGAAATGGTGAAGCCCTCGTTCCCGCTCGTCCTATCCGTCGGAGACTCGCGGAAAGCGAGTTAGTTGATCGCGAGCGGGACTGCGGTCTCTATAGAGTTATACTACGTCCGACTTGACCCGCCACGTCGACTGTCCAACACCGGCCTGCATTCGTATTGCTTGGTTTTGCCCCTTTTGATTTTGATGATTGGCAATTGTTCGCCTGATCCTCTTCCTAGTTCGCTGGAACTAGGCGCACCTCAACCAGAGCCCTCAGCTCCTATCTGCCCTGTGACTCCCATCTGGTCCAGAGCTTCCATCCTGTCGCAGAACTTCCCCATCAGGTTCAAGAGGGCTCGATCTGGGATGGATAAGGCGACCCAGCTCTCCAGGGACTTTCCTGAGACTCAGCGTCCAGACATTGCCAACCCAGGCTTTCTATCTGGCAGAACTCTCAATACCTGGACCAGAGGTTGCCCATCTGGACCAGAGCTTCCCATCTGGTACCAGAAGGATGCGAGGCTCACCTAATCTGACAGCTCTCGTTTGTCTTAGCGTTTGGGACATGGAACAAACTGGATAGGAAAGAACGAACCAAACAGGAATGGGCAGATGCCAAGGAGAAGCAATACAGTAAAAGAATCTACAACCACTAATTTACTAATCAACACAATCCCTAACAATAATTTATAAACATTTGTCCTCATATCCTAATGGAATAGTAGTATGTATTCCTCATTAGTACAACTTCTCTTTGGAAGACAGACATCACTACAGCAATGCACAAGCAATGAAAACAGAGATGTGGAGCTCAATCACAATGGATTCACCTACAAAACACTCCTGCACCTAAGCTAGAGAGTCATCCCTGGTGGCAGTCCTGCAAAGGGTATAAGGTGTCGGTGGGAAAGAAATGAGCCAGGCCATGGTGGTCAGGAGAATCTTGCAGCCTGACTGACTAGCAGCCAGGGTGTTTCTTTATTTATATAGAATTTAGTTAGCAGGGATACATTTGTGATGTTCCAAAACATAGATCATATCATTTTTGTTTTAGGACATGTGTTTCCCTTCCTTTTGCTCATCTTTTAGTCATCATTAATAAACTATGACATAACAAAGTTATCATTTCAAATCATTTTCCCTCAAGTTTTGACATCATTAACAAAGAGTTATCATTCTTACTTATAAACCCATGACAAAATTTTTGAGAATCTAGAGGCATGTGACAGCCTGTGCTCAGGCTGGTTACTTTGGTTGCTTCAAGGACACTAGAACAAAACAAAATCTTCAACCACCCTGCGCATTTTGGCATGACTCAAGCAATGTATTATTAACTCTTAGTGGTCAGAGTGCTCAGGAAAAATCCTCAGGCTAAAGCTGCCACAGTTATTATTCAAATTCTTACATAATACAATCAATGTTCACATTTATATACTTACAGAATTTGTCTATAAGATTAGACATATAATCCTGGCATCCTGTTGTTCCTTGGTCATATGACATTATAGTGTCTCTACATAAGCTAACTTCTAAGAGAGGGCAGTCCTAACATCTCATACTTTTATCATCTTTCCACTCCACACTTTGCTCATCAACATGTCTCTATGTAGGACAGAGTTGTATGCCATGTAATTGTCTGAGTGTACAGTGGGAAGAGGCTTGTAATCTGAACAGTGGACAATTCCTCTAACCCACGAAATCTTGTTGACTTTTTTGCATTTATTTTGTTTTGAATATCTTGTTCCAGTGTAAGTACAGGGACAGATGTTTCAAGAATGTCTCATAGTCTCATGGAGAGACCTATGGCTTCTTCTTTATGTGTCACAACCTCCAAGGCATAAGGAAGACCTTCAAATAGATAAGGATATCTCCCTCAAAGTGTTGGGGGAAAATAGTATGTTCAGAACTGGGTAAGCTTAGAAGCAGCATTCCTGGAGAAGGCATAAATGATTCATAAGGAAATTTCCATCAATCTGACATCTCCAAATTATACACATATTAAAAGTGCCCCAAGTATGTACCAGGTGGAGATGAAAACCAAGGGTGGCATGGCAGCCATCATGTCACTCATCTTTGCTGGATTTTTGTCAAGCAGCTGTGCTGGCTTTATAACTTCTGCCATTCTATTCAGATATGACTATGTCACTAAGGTTGAGGTGACACTGCCCAAATGGGGGGGTAGAATGATTTTAAGGACTAGAACATAGGGGAGCTTGCTATAAGACTGTGTCACTCAGTAATATCAGAAGCAACATCCATATGAGAACTGACAAGAATGGCACCAATACATATGCAACTGGATACAGTAATGCCCACTGTGCCTTACACATTTCCAAAGAAATATAAGCAACTGAGGAAAGCTAGAAACAGGCAAGTTTGCTTTCCACAAGAAAGAATATAGCAATTGGTTGTCTTGTGCCAAAAAGCCAGCCCTAAAATCATTCATACAGGTACTATTATACAGATTGAACATGTTATAGTTAGGAATATATATTGCACACACACACACACATACACACACACATACACACACACACACACACACACACACACACACACACACACCTATACATGTAGCAGAGTTAGTCAGAAAAAGAGGGCACGGATTTTCCAGAGATAAGGAGGGTTTTGGGAGGCTTTAGAGGGAGAATGGAAAGGGAGAATAGTTGAAATTAAATTATAATCTCAAAAACAGAGAACTTCTCATGTAAAACATCAAAATAAAGTATCTATAAGCAAGAAACAATCTAATTTTCCAAAAGAATGAATTTATTAGAATAACAAAGAAGTTTGACACAATACAGTGAAAATTTCTATCAATTAACCAATGTACTACTACTTATAGTTATTTTTTAAAACAAAAAACAATCTTGCCATCTAAAAACATTAAGGCTGAGGGAATACTGCCCATGATACAATGGAAAGATTCTATGAGCCATAGGATCAGAGTTTGCTATAAGACTGTGTCTGCTAGTAATATCAGAAACAACATCCATAAAATCTCACCAACATAATGTCCCAAACAGGAACTAAACAGGAATGACACCTATACAAATGCAAACTGGACAGATAAAAGTCCACCAGTCCACAACCCTATACTAAAAACATTATAGCATTATTGAATATACAGGAGTCATACTGTAAATCAATACAGATAATTTTTCTCAGTGTTATTGATGTATGTACAAAATGAAAATAAAAGTATGTACACTTCAAGCAAGAAGCCATTATGTTCCATTTAGTATGTATGCCAAACAATAAAGCTTCTACTACAGTGTGGTCATGAAAAGGCTCCTTGATCACTTGATATGTCACAATTCCCATCATGACATGATAACCCCAAGGATGCTTTAGTGACACACATACCTTGGCAGTAACCAAAAGCACTTTACTTGGACTTAGGACCTACTCAACAAGAGGGAGACTAAGCCTGCTATTTGAAACCCAGCTAAAACTGCAGTGCTAGTGAAGTGATGGTTATTGGAGGAAATAACCACTAATTTTCTAAACCAGCTTAATTTCTAACAAAAATCTTAAAAAATGCCACACATAACTATTGAGTTCACTATTCATATGCCAAAGTGGAAAGAGAAAAGTCCACAATCCATCAACACTATACTGTGAACCTATACAGGCAACCAAGGAAAGCTGGAAAACAGAGAAGTGGTCTTCCTCAAGGAAAAGTACAACAATCAGTTGTCTAGTGCCAAAAATGCCAACCCTGGAAACACACATAGAAGTAGCATTATACAGACTGGACAGGTTATATCTAGGAATACATTATGTATGTATATACACATGCACATATACATGGTGTAACAATTAGTGAGAAAAGAGGCCATGAATTTGGAGAGCAGGAGAAGTATATGGTAGAGTTTGGAGAGAGGTAAAGGGAAAGGAGAAAGGTTAAAATTAAATTATAATTACAACCAAGAATTTTCTATTTTAAGACCTAGAAGAATTTATAATCAGAAAGCCATCTAATTCTCAAAAGGATGGATTTATTAGAATAACTATAAATTTGATTATCACAGTGAACATTTCTATAAATATATCATTGTGTTAACTTTAAATTTTTTTCTTAAAATGAAAAAGTCTTTCCTTCTGAAAACACTACACCATTATTCAATACACAGGAATCACCTTGTAAGTCAATATAGATAGATAAAGCAACACAGTCACCTGGGGCTGCTGCTTCATTTTCAAAAGGTGTGGCCTGTTCTTTCCAAGGTTTGCTGACTCTCTTCCTCCTGGGTTTTTTCTCAACTTTGTTGTGCTATGAAATGAAAATCAAAATTTATGTACATTTAAAGCCAGAATACATTGTATTGAGTATGTATGCCAATTATTAAGGTTCTAATCCTAATATATACACTCTAATCTTGAAAAGACTCAGGTGATACACAGCTTCATAACATACTCATGTGATATGCAGCTTCCAGTCACCTACCAACCAAATTAAGTCAATTTTAATATTTTGATGAAGACTGATTGCCAGGCTAATTTTGATATTCCCAGCAATAAATAAATGAATAAAACCAAAATAAACCAATGAGATATTTCAGTATCTACACCTTAACAACCTACTCATTAATAATAAAGTTTACATAGTAAAATTTATTAATTCTAAGTAAACAAGCTTTTCAGTGAGAGATATGAATCTATAAACATATTCAAGCTCAACTACATTTACTTGGATTATTTTCCTTTATAAATTTAAAGAGTAGTCAGTCTCTACTGCTTTGCTTTTTCCATACTCAAAATAATATAATATGCATACAATAAACTTATGACAACAAGTATCAAAATTTTGTGCAGCTCTGACATCCTACTTTTACTTTTCACCAAAAAAGTCTATATTCTGATGCTGGGGTGAATGTAACATCATTTTACTGTCACTATAACTTTCCCACTCATTTTTAACTAGTTAATCTATTTGCAACCAGCTTCATCTTACTTCATTTTAAATAACTACCTTCCACTCCAGGTTTAAGACTTATTGGTTACATTCTATACCATCATACCAAAAATCTTGTAGTTTTAATCTGCTGAACATACCACAGATATATGTTATGCCCCAAGGAGAAATGTAGCTGATGCTCAACTGAAAACCTCTGTCCTACTCACTGTGGTTCACATTGCTAAGCAGTGCTATAAACACTACCACAGAAGAAAAGTAATGAACAAGAGACAGGTCTGTTATCCCTGTAAGATACAATAACCAGCTTTTTAAAAGACACGCCTACTGGCACAATAATAGCACAAATGTTATAGGACTAACAAAGTACATTTTGATTGAATTTAAGGTCCACTCTATGAGCTGTAACTCATACCCGACACTGTTAATGAGGCCAAGAAAGAACCTGTGACAAAATATCACATTTCAAAGGCAAAATATTATTAAAAAAGTTCAGAATGGAGACAGAAATAAAACAACTCCTAACAATATATACTATTGATTATTATTGCTATACTCATTGATTAATTTATCACTCAAACATCATCAAAGAGGCTTCTTTAAGTGGATAGTATTTAGCAAAGAGACCTATAAGTGGACAATGTTCAGAGAGTGAGAGACTTTGGAGTGTCCAACTTTAAATAGGACACCTGTACCACACCCTTTCCCTCAAAGCTCAGGTAACTATGTGGAAAAGCAAGTAGAAAGATTCTAGGCAGAAGTAGAAAAGCACTTCTCCAAGATAACTTTTTTCAGAAACAACAGATGATTATAAGGATTCGGAAAGACTGCAACAGAATGCACGTGTCTTGTATAAGCTCAGGTCTCACACATTGCAGCATGGAGGAGGGAAGGTGATCACAATTCCCAACCCTAGCCAAGAATTTATAACTGCTAGAAAAGAGAAAATCAGTTTTCTTCCATAGAGTAATACTGAGAATATCAACCGCATACCAAGTCTGGCCACATGCTCAATAGTCAGTTAACACAAACCAGATTCATTGTGTGTGTGTGTGTGTGTGTGTGTGTGTGTGTGTGTGCTTCATTATTTTTTCAAGAGAAAAGAAGATGAAGTTGGACACATAGAGATGTGGAACACAATTTGAAAGGAGATTGGGGAGGGGAAAGAGTATGACCAAAGTTAATTGCATGAAATTTTAAAAAAATGAATAAAATCATTAAACAAAGACAAATACTTTTAAGTGAAGATGCAACATAAGCAAATTTAGCATACATTAGCATTTCATAGAATTAGTCTAATCCCCCACCCCCAGCCCCAAAAAGGCTTCTAAGAGAATAACCAACAACTTTGAACTAAGCACAGTGAAAATCTCTAGCAGTTTATCATTCAGCTACTTTCTGCATTTGGTTTCTTAAAACAGAAAAGAGTCTTTACTTCTGACACTACAACATTATTCAAGGAGAGGAATTATCTTGCAAATCAACAGAGCAATATAGAAAAACAAAGCAATTGCCTGGGGCTGTTTGGATATCTTTCCCTGGTCTGGCTTCATCTTGCCAAGTTTTGGTGAATCCTCTGCCCTTGGGATTTTTTTCGCAGCTTCGTTGAAGTATGAAATGAAAGATAAAAATGATGTACATTTACAGATAGAACTCTTTATGTTCCTGTATGTATAACAAACATTAAAGATTTTTTTCATAAAATATAATCTCTCTTCCTACACTGTTGTCATGAAAAGACTTCCACCATGCTCACATGATACATTGCTTCATTGCCTGGTAGGTCAGTTTAGATGATTTTAATATTTTCTGTGAAGATAACCACCTGGTTATTTTTGTGTTTGTAGTTAAAGAAGAAATATCAATATCAATGCCTTCAAATTTAGGTTATTAGGAAAAATGAATTTTACCTAGCAAACATTACTAATTATAATTTAAAATGCTTTGTAGGTAGATATGAAACACACATGTGCACGCATGCACACACACACACACACACACACACACACACACACACCCAAATACTAACATTTTGAGGTTTATTTTAAATTGAAACAGTCTACTTCTTTGTTTTTTATTACCTAAAGACTATAGAGTATACATAAACATGACCTGGGATAGCAAACATCCCATCTTTTTAACCCACTTCTACTACTCAACAAAAAAGGACAGAGTCCTTCCTCTGTTGCCAGGGCAAATGTAATATCATTTAACTGGCATTATAAATTTATCCATCATTTATAACTAATACACCTATATGCACCAGACTCACTTCATTCTTTGCAACTACCTTACACTCTAAGTTTACAACATCCAGTTTTAAAAAATATATAACAAAGTAAAAACAAAACAAAACAAAACAAAACAAAAACCCCTCTAGTTACATTACTGTTTCTTTTTTTTAAATTTTTCTCTTTATTATTATGTGTTTTAAATTTTATACATCAGCCATGGGTTCCCCTGTTCTCCCCTATCCCGCCCCAATCCGCACCTTCCCCCCAGCCCCTCCCCTCCATTCCCATGTCCTCCAGGGTCAAGGCACCCCTGGGGATTCACTTAAACCTGGTAGATTCAGTACAGGCAGGTCCTGTCACCTCCTTCCAGAGTGAGAAAAGTGTCCCTGTATAAACCCAAGGTTTCAAACAGCCAGCTCATGCACTAAGGACAGATCCTGGTCCCACAGACTGGATGCCTCCCAAACAGATCAAGCTATTCAATAGTCTCACTTATCCAGAGAGCTTAATCCAGCTGGGGGCTCCACAGCCTTTGGTTCATAATTCATGTGCTTCCATTCTTTGGCTATTTGTCCCTGTGCTTTTGCAATCTTGGATTCAACAATTCACGCTCTTGCAGACCCTCCTCTTTCTGGACAGTTGGACACTTGGAGCTCCAACTGGGGCCTGGCTGAGGATCTCTGCGTCCACTTCCATCAGTTATTGGATGAGAGTTCCAAGACTACTGTTAGGGTGTTTGGCCATCTGATCACCAGACTAGATCAGATCAGGCTTTCTCTCGACCATTGCCAGCAGACTACAGAGGATATATCATTGTGGATTTCTGGGGACCTCTCAAGCACTCTGCCTATTCCTGTTCTCATGTGGTCTTCATTTATCATGGTCTGTTATTCCTCATTCTCCCTTTCTGTTCTTGATACAGCTGGGATCTCCTGATCCCCTAAGCTTTCTTTCCCTCAAATCTTGCTCTCCATTGCTCCCACTGTCATCTAGGTTGTTCATGTAGATCTCTTCCATTTCTCTGTCATTGGGTGATCCTTGGGTCTTTCCTAGGGTCCCATTTTCTAGGTAGCCTCCCTGGAGTTGTATAGCATTCTAGTCATCTTTGTTTTACATCTAGTATCCTCCTATGAGTGAGTACATACCGTGTTTGTCCTGCTGAGTCTGGGTTACCTCACTCAGGATGATTTTTTCTAGATCCATCCATTTGCCTGCAAACCTCATGATGTCATTGCTTTTCTCTGCTGAGTAGTACTCCATTGTGTATATGTACCATATTTTCTTTATCCATTCTTCAGTTGAAGGGCATCTAGGTTGTCTCCAGGTTCTGGCTATTACAAACAAAGCTGATACGAACATAGCTGAGCAAGTACCCTTGTGGTATGATTGAGCATACCTTGGGTTTATGCCCAAGAGTGCTATAGCTGGGTCTTGGGGGAGATGGATTCCCAATTTTCTAAGGAAGCACCATATTGATTTCCAAAGTGGCTGCATTCCCACCAGCAGTGGAGGAGAGTTCCCCTTGCTCCACATCCTCTCCAGTATAAGCTGTCTTCTGTGCTATTGATCTTAGCCATTCTGACACGTGTAAGGTGGTATCTCAGAGTCGTTTTGATTTGCATTTCCCAGATAATTAGGGATTTTGAGCAATTCCTTAAAGGTCTTTCAGCCATTTCAACTTCCTCTGTTGAGAATTCTCTGTTTAGTTCTATAGCCCATTTCTTAATTAGACTGCTGAGCATTTTGATGTCTAATTTCTTAAGTTCTTTATATATTCTGGATATCAGCCCTCTGTCAGATGTGGGGTTGGTGAAGACCTTTTCCCATTCTGTAGGCTGTTGCTTTGTCTTGTTGGCCTTGTCCTTTGCTCTACAACAGCTTCTCAGTTTGAACAGGATCCATTGATTGATTGTTTCCCTCAGTGTCTGTGCTACTGGTGTTATATTTAGAAAGTGATCTTCAGTGCCAATGCGTTCAATAGTGCTTCCTACTTTCTCTACTATCAGGCTCAGCTGGATTTATGTTGAGGTCTTTGATCCACTTGGATTTAAGTTTTGTGCATGGTGACAGATATGGATCTATTTGCATCCTTTCACACATTGACATCCAGTTATGCCAGCACCATTTGTTGAAGATGCTTTCTTTTTTCCATTGTACATTTTTGGCTTCTTTGTCAAAAATTGTATGTTCATAGGTGTGTGGGTTAATGTCAGGGTCTTCAATTCCATTCCTTTGGTCCACATGTTGATTTTTATGCCAGTACAAGGCTGTTTTTATTGAGGTCGGGATTGTGATGCCTCCAGAGGTTGTTTTATTGTACAGGATTCTTTTGGCTTTCCTGGGTTTTTTGTTTTTCCATATGAAGTTGAGTGTTATTCTTTCCAGATCTGTGAAGAATTGTGTTGGTAATTTGATGGGATTGCATTGAATCTGTAGATTGCTTTTGGTAAGATCACCATTTTTTACTATGTTAATCCTGCCTGTCCATGAGCATGGGAGATCTTTCCATTTTCTGACATCTTCTTCAATTTCTTTTTTCAGGGACTTAAAGTTCTTGTCCTATAGGTCCTTCACATGCTTAGTTAGAGTAACCCCAAGGTATTTTAATTCATTTGTGGCTATTGTAAAGGGTGATGTATCTCTGATTTCCTTTTCAGCCTGTTTGTCTACTGTATATAGAAGGGCTACTGATTTTTTTGAGTTGATCTTGTATCCTGCAATTTTGTTGAAGGTTTTTATTAGCTGTATGAGTTCCTTGGTTGAATTTTTGTGGTCACTCATGTATACTAACATGTCATCTGCAAATAGGGAGAGCTTGACTTCTTCCTTTCCCATTTGTATCCCCTTAATCTCTTTATGTCGTCTTATAGCTCTGGCTAGAACTTCAAGTACTATATTGAATAAATACGGGGAGAGGGGACAGCCATGCCTTGTTCCTGATCTTAGTGGTATTGCTTTGTGTTTCTCTCCTGTTAACTTGATGTTGGCTGTTAGCTTGCTGTAGATTGCTTTTATTATGTTTAGGTATGTTCCCTGTATACCTGATTGCTCCAAGACCTTTATCATGAAGGGGTGTCGGATTTTGTCAAATGCCTTTTCTGCATCTAGTGAGATGATCATGTGTTTTTTTTTCTTTGAGTTTGTTTATATGGTGTATTACATTGACAGATTTTTTATGTTGAACCACCCTTGCATCCCTGGGATGAAGCCTACTTGATCATGGTGGATAATTGTTTTGATGTGTTCTTGGAATCTGTTTGCCAGAATTTTATTGAGTATTTTTGCATCATTGTTCATCAGGGAGATCGGTTTGTAGTTCTCTTTTTTTTTTTTTTGTTGCATCTTTGTTTGGTTTAGGAATCAGGGTAATTGTAGCCTCATAGAAGGAGTTTGGTAATATGCCTTCTTTTTCTGTTGTGTGGAACAATTTAAAGAGTATTGGTATTAAGTTTTCTTTGAAGATCTGGTAGAATTCTGCAGTGAAACCATCAGGTCCAGGGCTTTTTTTTTTGTTGGGAGACTTTTAATGACTGATTCTATTTCCTTATGGGTTATTGGACTATTTAAATGGTTTATATGGTCTTGATTAAATTTAGGTAAGTGGTACCTATCCAGAAAATTATCCATTTCTTTTAGATTTTCCAGTTTTGTGGAGTAGAGGTTTTTGAAGTATGACCTGATGATTCTCTGGATTTCCTCATTGTCTGTTGTTATGTCCCCCTTTTCATTTCTGATTTTGTTCATTTGCATGGTCTCTCTCTGTCTTTGGGTTAGTTTGGATAAGGGCTTGTCTAACTTGTTGAACTTCTCAAAGAAGTCCATTTGTATTTGACAAATTCAGAGAAAATAATTCCATTATCTATCCTATTTTGGTAAGTCCAGAATGTACCTGATTCATCTTTTATCCTAACTTATATTGCTAATGGAACTGTCTTATAACGTCTTTCAAATTTATACACTTATAGCTCTTAGTGAGTTTTTCTGAAATCCTTAACAAAGATAATTATAACTACAACTAACTGATCTTCAACTCCCTCAGAGACCCAAGAAGGAAATAATACTACCTAATAAAAAATAAAAACAAGAAGTGCATGCAAGCAGCTTCCAAAAAAAAATGTGAGTTGACAGAAACAGCCAGCTGCCTGGACAGTTACCTGAGGTTTCTCCGCAGTGTTGGGGCATCATCTTCAACCTATAGGCTTAGCATATCTGACAGACTCTTTTGTGAACTAGAATGTATACAAGGTCAACAGTTTGACCTCACATTTGGTGAGAGCAGTCCATGTACCAGAAACACCTGAATTCCATAGTGTCATGTCATGATTCAGGATTTTAAATTCTGGAAATTATTGATGTCTTTTCAATTCAGCTGTCCATTTTTCTTGGCTGTGTATATGTGGCTTCATCTTGGCATCCTGTTCTTCTCCACATCCCTCTATTAAACGCCAGTCTACTATTGAGAGGGGTGAGCTTAGTTATTCTTCAAGAATAACTGTTTCATCTGCTGTTCCATTGCACATCAGAAGCCATTGGCCCACTCCCTGTTCAGCTGCCTTCGAAGAAAAGGGCACGGTACCTTTTACAGATTGCAATGGTCACTCACTTCAGGGATGGCGCCATATTGTCCTGGCATCAGAAGATGCCTTTTGTTAAAGCCACAACCACACTTGTTTTGGCAAAAATTGGTAGTCCTTGGTTTCATGTCCTGTCTGTCCTGTTTGTCAGCAGTTGATTAGAGGATACTTTGTTGTCCAGTGGCTAACTTTTGCCACAATGAAAGTTAACTCCAATATGCAGTTTCTTCAATGCCCATATTTTCTCTGAAGTAGATTGGTACTGCCAGGAGTTGTCATGTCTCATAGTCATAGCAAAAAAGAAAAATTCTTAAGTTATTAAAACATTTTAAATGCCATATTCTGTAGATCTCTGAAGGGTTTGAAGATGACCTGTCTATCTAAAATATATCTGTTTGATCTTGAAAACACACCTAATATGACTACAAGTTCAATTGTAATGTCTAACCACTAATTTTCATTTCTACATATCCTAATAGTTGGTAATACTAACATTCAATGATTAGCAAATTGTATTACATTGTTAAATGAATGGTATAAATACAATATCTCGAGCAAGATTAGAAATACGTGTATGGTATATTCTAACAATCTCAATCTCAATAATAATTTGTATACAATATAAAACAATCCAATTGAATGTAAAGTATTTAAAACTAGTAATTGTCTTTTTCTTTTTCTTTTTAACAAGCACCTTTTGCCTAGCCCTTTTCCTAACCCTTAACAACAACTTGTAACCAACCCTCCTAAACAATGAAAACTATCCCAGACCCAATACCCATAAAAAGACCAAAAAACCACCCACCCCACACCACCCCTTTGGGAATGTGGGCGTCGAATTCTTAAAATTGCTTCCTGCTGGGTATGGGTGAAGTTATCTTTATTCTGAAAAGAAAAATTTTGGGTTAATTGACAAATTCTAGGAAATGTAACTATATTCTTTGTTATCCATAATGCCAAAGTTCAGAGTTTATCTCAAGTCCTTATTCAAGTAGTCTTTGAAACTGGATCATCTCAGCTAGCCATCTCAGAATTGCTCTAAGCACTTTGTAGTCCAAAACTGATCTGTAGATGATGTTCATCAGCTTAGTGATATTATTTTCCACGTGGAATTGTCGTTGTGGGGCCCCATCTTCTTCCTGGAGATTTCATTTGATGTTAGGCCTGGCCGTGATTTCCTGCAGAAAACTGAAAAGAGACTCGAACACAAAGACATGTATAGGCAGCTAATTGAAGCCTTTTGTCTAGAATTAATTAGTACTCTATATGACCATTATTATCTTAACAAAGTTTAATATATATATATATATCTTGTAAATTTTGATATAAAATTCATACTTTAAGAAAAGTTTAAAGAATCAGAATAGAATCAAAGAATTGAGATTAGTAATAGAATTGATAGAATAGTCCCTTAATTAATTTGGCTTTTCTCCTGTCCCATGTCAGAAGATGGCTCTTTCTTCTTGTATGATATAGGGAGTTTTCATTTTCCTTTTAACAACATGCTTGAGTTTAAAGGAGGAGAGAGCCATTCTCCAACTTCAAAATCAGCTTGAAGCTTTAATTGATCTGGGACTACAAGAAGACTAAGAGTATTAATTTTTTAGAGAAGAGCAGAAACAAACATATAGAAAGATTTATGAAATTTTGTAGATGATATACCAAGAGGCCATTTTACTCTTTTTCCTGGGACAGATGATTTGTCCTTTTTCTTCAGTTGTCTCATTTGTCCAGTGTTCTTCAGATTCCTTAGCCTTCATTCTCCTAAAAGACAAAAACAAAAACCCTTCCCAAAGATTAATTTTGGGGAGGTCCCCTTTTGGCAAGTTACAGCTGATTAAATGAAAAGGCATGTATTAATGGTATAAGTGAGTTCAAATTGGATGGTCATGTTGGTTGATGAACTATCACCTCTTCTAATTAAGAGGTCTCTCTTGTTCAAATCGAACCTTTATCAATTTTGATGGTATCCACAGCTTATCTTCTCCTGCAGAAACAAAAGCAAAACCTCATCCCCAACGTAACACATACCCTGGTTTCCATTCTGAGGTCAGCACATCCTTGAAGTATATAGGCTGATTTAATTCTGTTGTTTTTTCTATTAACCAATGTCTCTCTGCAGCTGTTGTTCCTTTCTCATTAGCACTGAGAAAATTCAAAGTTAATAGAGCATTGTGCAGTCTATTTCTGT
>NW_023413706.1:0-649 GCF_903995425.1 Onychomys torridus | reverse complement strand
ACATCCTCCTTGCTACCCAGCATGAACCAGGCTCTGATTCATACCATGCCTGCTCTCTATCTACTTTCTACTACAAGTGATCAGTGCTGAGTTCATGAATCCCACACTGCACTGGGAAATTATTACAATCAATGAGAACAAGAAAATGAGTCTTAACAGAGACATTCCTGAACATGATCAGGTGTACTTATGTTCAGGCCATGCTTTCAGAATTAAATGATGTGAGTAGGAGAAGAAAAATAGAATGAGACTGTGTAAGGGACAGGATATTCAGAAGATGTAAGGACTCTGGTTGCCAACAGAAACACTCTAAAGTTTTCACTAATGCTACTTAGAAAGACAACAACATGTCAAAGACACATTAACAGCTTGAAGCAGTTAATAAAACTGTGTCCATGACCCCGGGAAGCTCAAAGTTCTCCAGTCTATCATTAAGTAAGTTTTTCTGTTACATTTATTAATATTATTAAAATAGCAAGGGTCCATGGAAGTAATTTGATGTGGAATGTCCACTATTGTCACATAGGTTTGGATACTTGGTCCTCACCAGGCTGTGCAGTTGGGCACACTGTGCAATTTTGGCAGATGGGACCTACCAGAAAAATCTTAGGTGATTGGAAGAACAGAAGATGAAAAGCATGTAACAACT
>NW_023413705.1:0-53173 GCF_903995425.1 Onychomys torridus | reverse complement strand
GTCTGTCTGCTTCCTTAAAGTTTGCCAGTGAGGTATTTCCCAACCATTTGTCCAAAGCAAGAGCTCTGACCCCCACACTGTCTCCACAGATACACTTTGCTGTCTCCATGCCTGGGATGTAGGGCACCTGGGGGACCCTTGCTGGGCCATAGAGAAAGAGGCTGCACAGTTGTTCCTGGTTACCAGCACCAGCTGACAACAGGATCATGTAAATTCTGCTGATCCTAGAGGGAGAATAGGGATTGGCTAAATGGAAAGTGTAATGTGGAAAAGCAACCTGAGGAAGCTGGACATCCAGGGCTGAAGGGTTAGGGAGGCCAGCAGTGGGAGATAGATTGGTGTGTAAGAGCCTCAAATGGGAGGGAAAGAGAACAATGTTTTGGGGTGGGAGAGCCCAGAACAGGCCTGGAGTCCTGGAAGGTCCCTCTATTCGGGGGAGGGTGACGAGGGAGTGGCTGCAGCAGGCAGCAGGGCTTGTGTGCTGTGTGGAAGCCCTTGAACCTGACACCAGGAGAAGCTAGAAGTTCTGACCCCTGTGTCCCTCCTAAAAGCAGACACAAGGTGTCCCACTACCACTGGAATAGCTCTGCAGACAGCCTCAGTTCTGCCTCATCTGGAGAGCTCAGCCCAGCTGGGGAAGGAGGCTCCCTGCCTGGGCTTCCAGTTCACCAGGAGCAGGACAGGGCAGACTCCTTCAGAGATCCCTCAAAGCACCTACCCAGGAGACACTCATCCAAGAAGGAAGAAGAGCTCAGTCCAAGGCAGGTTCAGAGCTGCCCAAGAGAGCCTCCCTCCACCCCAGTGCTGAGGATCCAGAGTGTCGTGCATGCTAGAGAAGTGCTCTAGCACTAAGTCACATGCCCAGCACCAGAGGATCATGGGAGAACGAGACCCACAGTGCAGATGCTGTTACCAGTGTGGGGTCACCAAAGACTCTGTCTTATCCTGACTGCCCACTGTCCCAGGTCTCTTTGGCACATGGTTCTCATGTCACTACAGACATGCAGCCCATGAAGCAGGAAGAAAGAGAAAGGGACAGCCAGCCCTCCTGTCACACCTGAATCTATAGCAAGAGCCCCAGAAGTCCTTTAGCAACCTTCCCTTAGTTTCTGGCCTGTGTCATATGGTCACTGTTAGTTTGAACATGCCTCAAAATTAGAGTCCCGGATGTCCAGATGTCCGGTGTCCTAGAGGAGAGGCAGGATGGGGAAGGCAGAGGAGTGGCTTCTGCACTGGGATGCACATCTGGGACCTCCGGAGCCACTGTGCTGCTGTGATGAGGTCACACACCAGCTGCTGAGGAAGGGAACCTCTGGGAGCCATGGCCACCTCTGACAGGCTTCACAGGGACCTCACATGTGTGCTGGTTCATTCATTCCTCCTACATGACATTAGCAACATACACCTGCACAGTCCATGTGCATCAGCCGTAGATCTGGGACACTCCTGTCAGAGTCAAGTGAGTCAGTCAGGTGTTCTTCTCTCAGGTAGGAGAATGCCCACCTTGAGTTCATGGTATTAGTCAAGGTGATGGGAGAAGCCACTGCAGGATGTAGGCTTTGGTGACATTCGTTGGAAGACCACCTCCAGTGTCTGCTGCAGAAACCGAGGAAGGATCTGTCCACAGGTGTTTCCATAACCCCTGTCTCTACAGAGAGTCAGCCAGAGGAGGGACATCTTGAAAATGTCAGTCTGTCTTGCGGGCCAAAGGAGAACCTCTCAATCTGTTCTGAGACCTTGAATACAATGAAGCCTGCAACTAGATAATTAGTAAGACTAGAGATCTGTGTAGCTCAAGGACCTAGGAAAACAGCCTTACCTGTGCGTGGGATTCTGGCATCACACACAAGACAGAGCAACCCTGAAGGCAGGGGGACTCCCTTTCCTTCCTTCATTTCCTTCTTACGCTTTCTATTAACATGTATAAATTAAGTATAGTGATGGGTTTTCTCATTACATTTTCATCCACGTATATGATACAAATTTGATGGCATTCACCTCAGTTACCTTCCTTTGCCTCTCTCACTTCCGCTGACCCCTCCCCCGTAGCTAGTCACCCTTCCACTTTCCTGTGTTTTTAATTTTTTCTTCTTTTGTGGTCCTATTATCGTGCTAGGGTTCATCTGTGACTTGACACCTAGCAGCTTTGCTTTCCGAAGCTGAGTGTGCCTCTTTTGTGGTTCACACATCTAGAATCCTGATCTCCCTAATGCTGGTGACTCTGTCACAAGTGCTCCATATGACTGATACTTGATGCATTCACACTACAGCATTCCTTTCTTTAACTTACTGTTTTTATCCCAAGGAGAGAGCAGACGCGTCATAGAGGAAGCCATCGGGGACTTCCTGTACACACGGAGCAGAGAGAATCTCCAGCTCCTGATGAGTGAAGATGAAGTCTGGAAGAGGTTCACAGAGGAGGCTGCACTGTCCAGGTCACCTCCATGGGCCTCCATCACTGCCCCTGCACACTCTGCTTCATGGTTTCCTCTGAGCAGGCACATCATCCTCAGGAAATCCTCAGGGTCAATTCCTGGTACTCAACAAACCAGGAGGAGTATTTGCTCATTACATTCCTGGTTTCGTTGACGTGGCTGTGATTTACCATATTGAAATTTCCAAGAAAGGCCTACCTCCGATGTACTAACCTGAAGTAGCTCCTCAAATATGCATCTGCTAGAGCTAATGACTTTGGGGAAGGCTGTTGCTGAGAAACTAATCTCACTCAGATTTTCCTGTCATAGACAGAATATAGCCAGGTCCCAAGACAGGAAGTGACAGGAATGCTGTCCCCGGGGACCCGCAGATGCTTGTTCCCTTGAACCTTCAGGAGCCAGACCTCCACTGTATAAGTTGTCCTCTGCATTCTCTCTTCTCAGCTCTCACCAGAACAGCCCCAGGTCTCCTCTACAGTGCTCTAGGGCTTCTGTACCCACAGGCCCAACGCTGTCCACACTCCTCCCACAAGCCATTTCCACACACTACAGATCACATCATCAGGTCTGTCATAGCAACACTCTACTCCTTGGTAACAACTCTGTGTTAGTTACTTCTCCTATCATTGGGAAAAAATAACTGACACAAGAAATGCTGAGGAAAAGGCAGTTGATCAGAGCTCATAGCTCAAGGGTGCGGTCTTTCTTGGCCGGGATGTCACTTGGCTGGAGCTTGAGCCAGCTGGTCACATGGATTCTTCTGGATTCCTCCTTTATCTCTTTGTGTGTCCAGCTCTCGGGATGGGGTCACCTATGGTGAGTCTTCCTTTCTCACCTACACTTCTCTGGGGATGACCTCTCAGCCCCCAGAGGTGTATCTCCTGGGTGATTTCAAATCCCATTAAGTTGATAGTGAACATGGCACATGGCAAAGGCTGGTGTCAGCAGCTTCTAGGGCAGTCCCAAGGAGCCTAGGTTTCAGTCAAGGAAAGAATCTTTTCAAGTCAAATTTATTGTCCAGATTTCTTCTTGGGTCTTGATCACATACTGCCCTCAAGACTAAGCTCTTTATCACCAAAGACATCAAAGTTTACAGTGTCCAGACCTTCTGGAAGAAAAAAATGATAGGAAAATCCCTCTTGCATATCATGTAGTTAAGGTTGAAAATCCTTCTATGGGAAATGGATATTCTCAGAGTCTGCTTTTGGCTTAATTTTGACATATTTGTATACACACAATGAGCTCTCTTAAGGAAGGGAGACCATTCTGTACACAGTAATTACACAGCACAGATGTAGTTCTAGATGATACTTTCATTGCACCTGAGTGAGCTCTCTAGCTGCACATCAGGATCCCAGTATACCCTGGTGCTTCATTTGTGTGTTCATGCTGGCACCAACCAGGCACCTGGCTTCAGCTCCAGCAGAGGACCTGCTCTTCCTCCCCAGTCGCAGGGATAGCACCACTGCAGCAGCTGCTGCTTCCAACAACCTAGTTGCCGAGAGCAGCAGACCGCCCCCTGCTGTGAAGGGTGTCAGCACTGACCCAGGATGCCCAGGACTCTTGAGGTAGTGCTGGTGGGGTCAGCCACCATGTTGCAGGAGAAGGTACAGTCACTGGTCAAGACGGTCAGCCCGGTTGGGAATTTCTGGATGTGCTCTTCAAGTTTCTCTTTCAGCCAAGGAAAAGCTTCCCAAACCCTCTTCCTATTCTTCATTTCCATTGAAGATTTCTGTTGTCAGCCACTTTCACATGCACTGTACCCTTCCTTCTTCAGAGCATCAGGAACAGCAGCTTCCTCCTCCCTGAGACTGGAAAGGGCTAGTGCATGAGAGTTCGTTTAACTCTAACATGGCCCCTTAACACCCATCCTGTTTAAACCACACTAAATATTGTCAAAAAGAATTTACCTAGGTCCATGATTTGCCATGAACATGTGGTACAACAGAGATGCCCAGGATCCTTCGTCCACAAAGGACAGTGTGTAAAGTATCATGGTGATAAAGTACCATGGTGACAGGACCTTGGTAAGATGCCTTCACTCAGTGTCATCACTACCAAAATATTTGTAACCTCTGAGGATGAGCACAGGGTTGTGGGATCAGAGCAAATACTCTGAACTCAGAGAGTGTTAGTGAGTTATGAGGGATTATCTTTCCAGAGAGTCTTCCCTCTCCCTTGGCTTTGGAAAGTCATCTACAGCCTGTGCAGTGTCCAGCCTGCAGGAATATCTATAGTGATATTTTATTTGTATTGAAATGTGATTTTACTTGTATGTTAATAAAGTTGCCTTGGGGTCAGAGCAAGCCGTAGCAGAAGCTGGGGGGTAGTGGCGCACGCCTTTAATCCCAGCACTTGGGAGGCAGAGCGAGGAGGATCTCTGTGTGTTCAAGGATACAGCCAGCATGGTGACATGTGCCTTTAATCTCAATACCAACCATAGAAGACCTGGAGGTCTGTATAGACAGGCAGTGATGAGGAGGTCATGTGGCTGGGTTTACAACCAGTGAGAAAGCAGAACAGAAAGTCTATAAAAAAGAAAAAACACACAGAAGTAGGCCTCTGGCAGAGAGGAAAGACAACAGAAGCAGTGAAGGGTAAGATTTTTAGCTCTCAGCTATTGCGCTGACCTCTTGGCTTTTAACTCTGCAATTGGCTCTGTGTTTCTTATTTAACAAGCCGGTTACATCTACATTTGGCACCCAACGTGGCAAGAATTCATTAAAAAACCACTTGGCTTTGCAGTGGGTTTGGCTTCCCGCCTGGGCGGGCCCAGCTCCTTAGCTCGGGCCTAGTTCTGGCCTAACTCCCTAACTCGGGCCTAGCTCATCTTAGGACTCAGGCCCAACCTACCTTAGCTACAAGCGGTTACTGCCGCAGCTGGAGTTACTTGCTTAAAAAGCCCTTGCTACGAACAACTCAGGCCTGCGGGAGCTACCGCTAATTGCAGTAGCTACACGCAACTGCAGATTGGCTGCTTTTGGCTGAAACGCCAACGCACGTGGTCTGTCAGAGATTAAGGAAGCCAGAGCCCAGGCTCGACTCGGCTCAAGTGGGAACATGTGGTTGGATTCAAGCTTTTAGTCAGAATGTGGCTACTCTCTCTCTCTCTCTCTCTCTCTCTCTCTCTCTCTCTGGATTCCCACCTCGGATGCTAGGTAGCTGTGTTGAAATTCCCTCTGATTTCTACTGTTCTATGCAGAATTGGTAAGTCATTTATATCAGATATTTTAAAGGAAACTATTTAAAAGAGATTTTTTTCCACATTAAAAAAAAATGGGTTTTATGTGTACATTGGAAGAAAACTGGGCTTTGTTTGAAAATTTAGGCAGTCTGACAATGGAACAACTATATGAGAAGATTAATGTTGATTGAATTATGCACATTATTATTCTTATCCTTATTTTACAATTTAAAAAGATAGTCTATTTAAGTGCCAGGACAAAAATTTTAGAAAAACCTGTTAAACCTATTAAAATGAATTATAGGGAAATTCAGATTCAGACAGAAGAAATTAACCGTGAAGTTGTTTCAGGATTGGATTATAAGGTTACAGAAAGAAAGCCTGTTTTCACATAATCACCCTTAATTTATCTGGTAACCATAAAACAGCTACCTGGTCAAGTGAATACACAAAATACTTGGACTCCAGTTGAAATGTTAGACTTACAAAGGTTTAAGGAGGCAATAATATCTTATGGCATACGTTCCCCATATGTAAAGCAAATGTTAAACTCCTGGTCATCTTATAATAGGATTATACCACAGGACTGGCAGGAGCTGGCACAGGCTGTTCTAGAACCCGGACAGCAGCTTCAGTGGCAAATGTGGTTCAAAGAGGAAGCTAAAAACATAGCAAAACAATGTAGGGATAAAAGTATACAAGTCTTCCAGGATCAGCTTGTTGGAGAAGGCCAATATGCTGCAGTACAAACACAATGTTTATATGATATCCAAACTCTAATTCTATGTTGAATGGCAGCCTTGAATGCATGGGACAGAGTTGAGGAACCAGGAAAGAAAACTGAGTCATTTGCAAAGGTTATACAGGGCCCAAAAGAATCTTTCACAGATTTCTTACAAAGACTGACTTTAGCAGTAAATAGAATGGTCCCAAATTCAGAAGCTAGCCAGATAATAATTGAATCTTTGGCTTTTGAGAATACAAATGTAGCATGCAATAGAATAATCAGGCCATCAAAGGCAAGATCTGCACCCTTGGAAGATTGAATTAGAGATGGTTAATGTTGAGGCTCATGATCATGATAATATGTGGGTAGGAGAAGCAATTTCAAGAGGTTTGAGGAATGTCAGATGTTTTGGATGTGGAAAGCAAGGACATTTGAAAAGAGAGTGTAAATGGCACTTCTAGAAACAATGTTTCTTCAAGGAACAATGGCAACACAATGCCCCTTCCTTCTGGAGCATGTAGAAGATGTGGTAAGGGAAGACACTGGACCAACGAATATAGATCAACAAGGGACAGACAAGGTAGTACTTTGCCTCAATCTTTGGAAAACTCCCAGAGGGGTCTCAGGCAGGCCCCTATGGTGAATCCAGTTCAGACCTTTCCTGCAATCATAGAGGAGACCCCTACTCAGAGTAGTTAAATAACAAAATGTCTATTGGAATAAACCAGGCTACTCAGAGTAATGGAACAACTGAGACAGAGAGAACAGAAAATTCAGGAGAAACCATAAAGAAAAATTTTTGGCAAACTTCTATAAATGAACAAAGACCAAAATTAACAATAAAAATAAATGGTGTTTTGTTGTCTGGTCTGGTAGACACAGGTGCTGATGTGACCATAATTGCACCAGAATTTTGGCATCCATCTTGGCCTCTTCAGGAGGTAAATGTTCAATTGTTAGGAATTGGAACATTATCTCAAGTGAAACAGAGTGCAAGATGGCTTGAATGTATAGGCCCAGAAGGACAGAGAGGCAGATTAAAACCATATGTGGATAACATAGCTATGAACCTGTGGGGTCGAGACCTGTTACAATGGAATACTCAAATTAACATCCCTCCAACCTCACAAATAAATCATAAACTAGCACATGTTTCTGAGAGAAATATTAGAAGGTATTATTCTAATGAGTGGTCACCAGCCATCCATATTATACAGAAACAGGGCACAAAAACTGATGATCTTCCAAAGACACCAACAGCTCTACCTTTAAAATGGTTAATAGAGAAGCCTGTATGGGTTCATCAATGGCCTTTAACAACAGAGAAGCTCCAGGTTTTAGAAGAGCTGGTAGAAGAACAGTTAAATGCTCAGCATATTGAAGAATCTACCAGCCCTTGGAATTCTCCTGTATTTGTTAATAAAAAGAAATCTGGTAAATGGAGAATGGTAACAGACCTTAGAGCAATTAACAAAGTAATTCAGCCAATGGGCTCTCTACAATCTGGAATTCCTTTGCCTACTCTGTTACCTAAAGGATGGTCTCTCATAGTTATCGATTTAAAAGACTGTTTCTTTTCAATACCCTTACAAGAAAAAGACAGAGAAAGATTTGCTTTCATGGTGCCTACTTAGAATAATTCTCAACTGGTTAAAAGATTTCAATGGAAAATCCTCCCACAGGGAATGTTGAATAGTCCAACCCTGTGCCAATATTTTGTACAACAGCCCTTGGAAGTGATATGTAAAAAATTTCCTAAATCTATAATTTATCATTATATGGATGATGTTTTACTAGCTGACTCAAATGCAGATACCTTAGAAAGAATGTTTGAAGAAGTAAAGAAAATATTGCCTTGCTGGGGATTACAAATTGCTCCTGAAAAGATACAAAGAGGAGATTCTATTAATTATTTAGGATATGAAATAGAGCTACAAAATATTAGACCTCAAAAGGTGCAAATTAGGAGAGATCGACTACAGACTCTTAATGACTTTCAATGATTATTTGGAGACATTTCTCATCTACAAACTATTGTTGGGGTAAAAAATAATAAACTGAATAATTTGTTCAAAACCTTAGAACCTGACAAGGACTTAAATAGTCCAAGAGAATTATCACCTGAAGCTGAGAAATAATTGGCCTTGGTACAAATGAAAGTACATGAAGGACACGTGGATCATATCAATCCAAAGCTGGAATGCATTTTGGTTATTTTACCTTCTAGGCATTCTCCTACAGGAATATTAATGCAGAGAGAAGATATTATATTGGAATGGATATTTTTACCAAATAAACCAAATAAAAGTTTAAAAACTTATGTGGAAAAAAATCTCCGACTTAATTTTGAAAGGAAAATTGAGACTTCATCGATTAGCAGGAATAGACCCAGCAGAAATTGTTGTACCTTTAACTAAAGAGGACATTGAAAAATTATGGACAGAAAGTGAACCTTGGCAAAGAGCTTGCAGTAATTTTTTGGGAGAAATTAACAGCAAATATCCCAAAAGCAATAGAATAGATCTTATAAAGAGAGCTGATTAGATCTTGCCTCAAATTGTATGTGAAAAACCCATATCTGGAGTTAGGACATTTTATACAGATGCCAACAAACAAGGAAAGGCAGGTTACAAATCAGAAAATTTAAGTAAAGTGGTTCAAAGTCCTTATAATTCAGTTCAAAAATCAGAATTGTATGCTATTCTGTTGGTATTAATGGATTTTTCAGAACCTCTCAACATAGTTACTGACTCTCAGTATGCTGAAAGAGTGGTATTACATATTGAGACTGCAGAATTAACTTCACTATTTATTCAATTGCAAGATACAATCAGGGAAAGGAGTCATCCTTTATATATAACTCACATCTGATCCCATACTGGTCTGCCAGGCCCTCTAACACAAGGTAATGATGAGATTGATAAATTATTGATAGGAAATGTGCTGGAGGCCTCAGAATTTCATAAAAACACCATGTCAATAGTAAAGGTTAAAAAAAGAATTTTTCCATAACCTGGCAACAAGCCAAGAAAATTGTAAAGAAATGTCCTACTTGTTCCTTCTACAATTAGATGCCATTACCAGCAGGATGTAACCCAAAGGGTACTCAGAGGAATGAAATCTGGCAGATGGATGTGTTTCACTTTGTGGAATTTGGAAAATTGAAATATGTACACCATACCATTGATACTTATTCAGGATTTCAAAGGGTGACTGCTTTGAGTTCTGAAAAAGCTGATTCTGTAATCACTCATTTGCTAGAAGTTATGGCCATCACGGGTATACCTGCACAAATTAAAACTGACAATGCTCCAGCATATGTCTCTATTAAAATGAAATAGTTTTTGCTTATTATAATATAAAACATATTACAGGTATACCACATAATCCTAGAGGCCAGTTATAGAAAGTTCCAACAGAACTTTATCTAAAGGACATGATATATAACAGAAAGGGGTAATAAAAGCCCCCAGAAATAGACTGTACAATGATCTATTAACTTTGAATTTTCTTAATGCTAATGAGAAAGGAACAACAGCTCCAGAGAGACATTGGTTAATAGAAAAAACTACAGAATTAAATCAGCCTATATACTTCAAGGATATGCTGACCTCAGAGTGGAAACCAGGGTATGTGTTACATTGGGGACAAGGTTTTGCTTTTGTTTCTGCAGGAGAAGATAAGCTGTGGGTACCATCAAAATTGATAAAGTTTCGATTTGAACAAGAGAGACCTCTTAATTAGAGGAGGTGATAGTTCATCAACCGACATGAGCATCCAATTTAAACTAACTTATACCATTAATACATGCCTTTTCATTTAATCAGATATAACTTGCCAAAAGGGAACCTCCACAAAATTAGTATTGGGGAAGGGTTTTTGTTTTTGTCTTTTAGGAGAATGAAGGCTAAGGAATCTGAAGAACACTGGACAAATGAGACAACTGAAGAAAAAGGACAAATCATCTGTCCCAGAAAAAAGGGTAAAATGGCCTATTGGTATATCATCTACAAAATTTCATAAATCTCCCTAAATGTTTGTTTCTGCTCTTCTCTAAAAAAATTAACACTATTGGTCTTCTTGTAGTCCCAGTTCAATTAATTTTTTTTCTTACAAAAGTTCTTTTTTTTTCCTTTTTTAAAAATTTATTATATTTGTGTTTTATACATCAGCCATGGGTTCCCCTGCAATTTAAAGTTGACTTTGGAGTTGGAGAATGGCTCTCTCCTTCTTTAAACTCAAGCATGTTGTTAAAAGGAAAATGCAAACTCCCTGTATCATACCAGAAGAAAGAACCAATCTTCTGACATGGTATAGGAGAAAAACCAAATTAATTCAGGGACTATTCTATTATTAATCTCAATTCTTTGATTCTATTCTAATTCTTTAAGCTTTTCTTAAAGTATGAATTTTATATCAAAATTTACAAGTTATATATTAAACTTTGTTAAGATAATAATGGTCATATAGGGTACTAATTAATTCTAGAGAAAAGGCTTCGATTAGCTGTCTATACATGTCTTTGTGTTCAAGTCTCTTATCAGTGTTCTGCAGGAAATTACAGCCAGACCTAACATCAACTGAAATCTCCAGGAAGAAGATGGAGCCCCGCAATGACAATTCCATGTGGAAAATAATAATTTCACAGATCAGCTTTGGACTACAAAGTGCTTAGAGCAATTCTGAGATGGCTAGCTGAGATGATCCAGTTTCAAAGACTACTTGAATAAGGACTTGAGATAAACCCTGAACTTTGAAATTATGGATAACAAAGAATATAGTTACCTTTCCTATAATTTGACCATTAACCCAAAATTTTTCTTTTTGGAATAAAGATACCTTTGCCCATACCCAGCAGGAAGCAATGTTAAGAATATGATGCCCGCATTCTCAAAGGGGTGGTGTGGGGTGGGTGTTTTTTGTGGTCTTTTTATGGGTTTTGGATCTGGGATAGTTTTCATTGTTTAGGAGGGTTGGTTACAAGTTGTTGTTAAGAGTTAGGAAAAGGGCTAGGCAACGGAGATTAGATTTAAGGTGCTTGTTTAAAAAAAAAAGAGAGAGAAAAAGAAAAAGACAATTACTAGTTTTAAATACTTTACATTGGATTGGATTGTTTTATATTGTATACAAATTATATATATATATATGCTGAGATTGAGATTGTTAGAATATGCCATACATCTATTTCTAATCTTGCTTGAGATATTGTATTCATACCATTCATTTAACAATGTAATGCAATTTGCTAATCCTTGGATGTTATTATTACCAATTATTAGGATATATAGAAATGAAAGTTAATAGTTAGACATTACAATTGAACTTGTAGTTATATTAAGTGTGTTTTCAAGATTGAACAGATATATTTTAGATAGACAGGTCATCTTTAAACCCTTCAGAGATCTACAGAATATGGCATTTAAAATGTTTTAATCACTTAGGAATTTTTCTTTTTTGCTATGACTATGAGATATGTCGGCTCCTGGCAGTACCAATCTACTTAAGAGAAAATATGGGCATTGAAGAAACTGCATATGGAGTTAACTTTCATAGTGGCAAAAGTTAGCCACTGGATAACAAAGTATCCTTGAATCAGCTGCTGACAAACAGGACAGACAGGACATGAAACCAAGGACTACTGATTCTTGCCAAAACAAGTGTGGTTGTGGCTTTAACAAAAGGCATCTTCTGAAGCCAGGAAATATGGCACCATCCCTGAAGTGAGTGGCCTTTGCAATCTGGAAAAGGTACCGTGCCCTTTTCTTCGAAGGCAGCTGAATAGGCAGTGGGCCAATGGCTTCTGATGTGTAATGGAACAGCAGATGAAACAGTTATTCTAGAAGAATAACTGAGCTTACCCCTCTCAATAGTAGACTGGCATTTAATAGAGGGATGTGGAGAAGAACAAGATGCCGAGATGAAGCCACATATACACAGCCAAGAAAAATGGACAGCTGAACTAAAAAAAAAAAAACAGAATTTAAAATCCTGACATGACACTAATGGAATTCAGGTGTTTCTGGTACATGGACTGCTCTCACCAAATGTGAGGTCAAACTGTTGACCTTGTATACATCCTAGTTCACAAATGAGTCTGTCAGATACGCTAAACCTATAGGCTGAAGATGATGCCCCAACACTGCGGAGAAACCTCAGGTGACTGTTCAGGCAGCTGGCTGTTTCTGTCAACTCCTTTTTTTTTTTTGGAAGCTGCTTGCATGCACTTCCCGTTTTTATTTTTTATTAGGTAGTATTATTTCCTTCTTGGGTCTCTGAGGGAGTTGAAGATCAGTTAGTTATAGTTTTCCTTGTTAAGAATTTCAGAAAAGAAACTCACTAGAGGTGTAAGTGTATAAATTTGAAAGACGTTATAAGACAATTCCGTTAGTAATATAAGTTAGGATAGAAAATGAATCAGGTACATTTTGGACTTACCAAAATAGGATAGATAATGGAATTTTTTTCTCTGAATTTGTCATTATTTAGGTATTTATTGCTTGTATATATGATATTATAGTTATTGTACTTTTGTATATAGTTTTTCTTATATTAGTTATAACTTTTTTCCTTTTTTTCTTTTTATTAAAATAGAAAAGGGGAAATATAGTGATATTTTATTTGTATTGAAATGTGATTTTTCTTGTATGTTAATAAAGTTGCCTTGGGGTCAGAGCAAGCCATAGCAGAAGCTGGGTGGTGGTGCATGCCTTTAATCCCAGCACTTGGGAGGCAGAGCAAGGAGGATCTCTGTGTGTTCAAGGAAACAGCCAGCATGGCGACACATGCCTTTAATCTCAATACCAACCATAGAAGACCTGGAGGTCTGTATAGACAGGCAGTGACGAGGAGGTCATGTGGCTGGGTTTACAACCAATGAGAAAGCAGAACAGTGCTGCAGACTGGATCTCAGCTGGACCACCAGACCGAGGGAGAACGGGTGAAGGTACTCAGGATAAGTGGGATTTGGCGAGTGACAGACAGACACAGACATGAGAGTACGCTGTGGAGCTGCTGTAATTTTACTCAGACCAAGCAGTGAATTTTATACAGTTACTTGGGGGAAACATGGCAATCGGCCAGTAGGGTGACAGACATAGAATCAACAACGTAGTTTTACAATTTTCTCAGAATGATTAACAGATCTCATGAGTACAGCCTTTATTTTTTCTTTTGTGGTTCCCCATCCAGATAGAGAATATTACGGCCCTAGCTGTAGTTTTCCTTCTACATAATCATTAAACCTTTATTCTGTATCAAAATTAAACCCTTCCCATCATTGTTCTAACCATAGTCTCATTTGTGTGACAATATTTTAACCTTTGTCTGGTGAGAAGGCACCAGGGGGTCGGGACCTAGCTAATCTTTCCATGAACTGTAACTTATGCCATTCTGTTTTCATACCATTATGATTCCCCCATCGGTTCCCATGTTTATCATAAGCTCCCATAAAAGGTAATGGTTCTAAATAATTATTATGTCTAGGATTAAAGTTAGGGGGTTGCCACCATCGACCCTTGATGAGAAACTCTATTTGTCCCTGGACAATTCTTGTAGGAATGGCTAATTCCTGTAACTGCTTCCTCGCAGCTGCTGTTGGCTGCGCCTATGGATTATCTATGAGTCCCTGAACTTTTACTTTCATTCTCTCTTCGCTAGAATCTTTGTCCTTCTGAATCATAAGTTCTTTTTGCTCTAAATCATTCATGAATTCCCCCAAACTTTAGGGACCCTCTTGAACTGTTTGCCTAAGAGCTTGAATCATAGGTGGGGGTATTGAAGCCATTTTTGAGGAATCATTATTCTTTTTATGGGGTACATCAGGAACATTAAGAGTTAACTTCCTGGAATAGCAATAGTCACAACTGCCAAGAGAAGAAGGCAGAGTGCCAGCCAGCCTCTGCAAGCAGATCTGCGTGGTTCCATGTAGCCTGGCACCATGATTCAGGCAGATTGATGAGGGGTCACCGGGGGCATAGACCCAAGGGCCGCGAGCCCCCCCTTTCCCACGTAACTACCTCATCCAAGGCATTTGTCACGCGGGCAACACCGTCATAGGCGTGGCAGAACAGAAAGTGTATAAAAAAGAAAAAACACACAGAAGTAGGTCTCTTGCAGAGAGGAAAGACAGAGCAGCAGTGAAGGGTAAGTTTTTCAGCTCTCAGCTATTGCTCTGACCTCTTGGCTTTTAACTCTGCAATTGGCTGTGTTTCTTATTTAACAAGACGGTTACATCTACAAATATCTGTGCTTTCCCGGGGATCTTGGCCACAGGAACATACAAGGTTAGAATATAAGGTGTTAAAAAGCTAAATAAGAACCATCTTCAAATCTGAAACTGTCTCAGCATTGCTCTGGCACCACAGGATTAGTTTCAAAGCTGCCTTTGGCAAAGGCTATAGGTCACATAGAGTCTAAACCAACAACAATGTGAAATTATCCCCATCTGTCTTTGCTGTCAAGACACCTTAGTGCGTTTTAAGAATATACTCGGGTCTCATTTGTAAGATATGCATTCTGTGTGTGCAAAGAAGAAGCGTGGCAGCAACTTTGAACATTTCTGACCCATAGGGACTCTGGAGAGGAAAGGCATTCACCCTCTAGAGGAGAGTAACACACTAAGGTATCCTTGTAAAGATGCCCATGAAGCCTGTGTCACTAGAACAGATCTGGTTTGGTGGACCTGTTGGTGATGTACTACCCCTGCCACCAATGTCAGACAGCCATAAAACTCAAGCCCTCTGTGTATAAGAAGAGAAGTTCAATATCTGAGCTCTAGGACTGTAAGATGGATTGCCAAGCAGTCTATTAATAAAAAACCCTGAGCCAGATTTGGAGGTTAAAAATGAGAGATCAGAGACACAGAAAGAAGCCAGCCACACTCTAACTACTAGCAAATCCTCAGCCAAAGAGAGGCACTTCCTGAATACTCACACCTATATCCTTTCTGTGCCCTGCCATCTCATTTACTCTCCCAGCCCAGCTCTGTCACTTCCTGTCTGTTTGTACAGACCTTCAGTCCTCTACAGGTAACTAGTGCTGGAAATAAATGCATTGCCATAAGCTCTGGCTCTGATCCCAGTGTGGCCTTGAGCTCACAGAGATCCGGATGAATCTCGGCCTCCTAAATGCTAGGATTAAACATGTGTGCTACCACTGCCTGACCTCTATGTTTAATATAGTGGCTGACTTTTTCTCTGATCCTCAGATAAGTTTTGTTTGGGTACACAAATAAAATGTGACCACACAGGACAATAGTCCTAAGCAGACTCATTGAATCTGCTTTGGGATAAATATTTTTCAAAATTTGTAGGATTCCAGGTGTGCAGGTATCGTGTGATTTGTTGCACAAAATACAGTAGCATACGGTGTCCTGAGGATAAGAAGGTTCAAGCTTGGAGCCCTCCCAGGACTTGTCTGTGGATCTCTTCATTGGCTGCTTTTAACCTGTGACTTGGGTCAGTGGTAAACTATAACTGTGTGGATGTCTAGTTCAGGGTCCTGCACATAGATGTCACCAGGCAAACAGACACCATACTTGGTGACAGTGTCACACTGGAACATAGCAAGGCCACATGCAAAGATGAAAGGGGCCTGGAGACCACCTATCATAGTGTAGCTAAGAAATCCCCTCAGTTTATAAGAGGCGACAAGGGAAGAGTTTTCCTCTGGGATGGGCACATGGGACCCCTCAGATGTTGGATTATGCAAATCTTCCTTCAATCACAGACTTTGGAAGTTGTTTATAGCCACACATGCTTCCTGATGTTGAGGGGGCTCTGTGTAGAACAGAAGAGAGTCCCAACTATCAACCTAAAACCCTCAGAGCATACAGTGTGTGGAGAGCACCCATGCACAGCTCTGCAGCCCACGAAGCCTGATGTCAGAGCAGGCAGGAAAACAATGTCCCTTCTCCCTCTTATGTGCCCTCTGCTAGGCCCTTGACTAACTTCCTCTTGGTGCCACCTCCCAGGCCACCCTCTCCTCCCAGCCCTGATACAGAAGCCGTCTCTTCCTCCATTCCTAGACTGCTTTTCACCCTCCTGAACCTCTCCAATCTACAGAAAGTATAGACAGACACATATGAAATGTGCCCATGAATGTGTAAAGACCCAAGTTTATTCTCTTTCCTCAAATCCATGTGAAACAGGGTCCCTCCTTGTGAGACCAAACCTTCTGTTGCCATCCAGTCCTAAATGTTTCCTTTTTTCTTTAAAATTGAAGCCCAGCCGAAGCCTCATCAGTGACCTTCACATCTATCTTCCCCGGCCAGAGCTTCTCGTCAGGAGGGTGGTGCCTGGCAGGCATCATGCCAGGTGTGTTGTTTTATCATGAGGGGCCACAGGCCAGACATTTTTCTTTCACTTTCAGGCCCTGGGTACATAGGGCCTAGATCATGAGTCTGTTTGTGGCTCAGACATGTAGCTGGTGACTGCACCCACATAGCTAAGGACAGCTGGGACCCCTCGACACTTGGCTACAGGAAGATGCCTAGGTGAGTTGGGGATCTTCTCCCCCAACATGTTTATCCTCTCAAGGGCCCTGGAGGAGGAGGGTTATGGCCCCAGAGGTTAGACAATAGTGCAGGTCCCAGGCTCAGCAGCAGCGGAGCTGGGCATGCAGTCAGAATGGGGGTCTGTCTGCTCCTCCCTCCTCCTCCCCACTCAGCCCAGGAGAGGGTGTGGAATCCCTCAGATGGGATCACCACACTGCCTGGGTCCTGACCCTGCTTGCAGGTCTGCCTGAGATGTGATCATGGGGCCCTAGAGGGAGGGAAGCCTTTGTCCCTGGTCTGTCATTTTGTAGAGCCACAGAACAGAATACGGAAGTGGAAGAGTTTGGGGACACAGGGACATCAACCTGTGTGGCATGACACCCACAGCTGACCTTGAGGTGCTGTTCCTGTACCAATGAGGGTGAGGTTTTGGTGAAGACATGCAGGATGACCAAGGGGTGCTGGCACAGCTGGACCTTGTTGACTGTGCTCTGTCAGGCCCAGTGGATAAACTGAGGCAGAACAGAGAGTAACTTGTCTAGAGTACCTGGATGGAGGCTGAACAGGTAGATGAGAGGCCTACACTCCCTGTCCTCTCCTGGCTTCTGCATAGACTGTGGGGCACAGAGGAGGAAGCCAAGGCTGTCCTGTGTGTGCAGGTGTGGAAGGGAACCAGGTAAGGGGACTGAGAGAGGGCTCAGTGCAGAGTCCCCAGGACCATCGCACCCCAGCCTTACCTAACACTGGGGCAGACTCTGCAGCAGGGCAGCTCTAGTGGAGCAGAGGGGCCCAGGAGAGTTAAATCCCCAGGATTTCTCTTCAGTTCAGGGTCAGGGCTGTTGCCTCCCTCACCTCTCTGCCCTGGCTGTTGTGTGACATGGGGTTTGTCACCCTTCTCTCTGTCTCTGTTTTATCCTGATAGAGGGAGCCAGGATTGCCTGCCCCGCTGAGCCCTAGCAGGCTGCTCTGCATCTATGGTGCTGGAAGGCTGTGCAGTGGTAGAGAGGGCACAGGAGACACTGGTCCCTCAGATGCCAAAAGTATGAGAGAAGGTAACAGATCAAGATGGACATGTCACTGGTTGCAATGGACATGTCACTGCACTCCAGGGCAGGTGCAGGCTGGCCCAGTCATGTTGGCGAGGTGAGCAGGCGCACAAATGGCACACACTTTAAAGATCATCGTCAGACTAGAGTGTGATGTCTATTTTTTACTAAGCCTTAGAGAATCTGGGCTTCAGAGTGTTCAAGCCCCCACCACCTCCAGGTCTCACTGTATGTGCCCTCACTATAGTTTCATCTGGGAACCAATAAATGCCCTTTGCCTGTCTGCCGTGGGTGGAACTGCAGTCTTAGTATCCGTCCTCAATGGTGACTGTCCTTAGTTAGAACTAGGATGTGCATGAGAAACTTCAGCTGGCCTCAAACTTCCAGCAACCCCCTGCCTCAGCCTCTCCAGTGCTGAGGTTACCCCATGTGCGGTCAGATCTACTGTTGATTTGAGGCTACTCTGCACTAGTGATTGTAGGGAGAATGCTACCCCTGTGCACTGCCCACATGAGTGTGGGTTCTCACGCTTCATTTGTACAACACTGAGCCTCAGGTTATGAAAAAGTTAAACATCAACCTCTGCGTTCCAGTCATTTTGCTTGTAGAAATATCTTAGAGAAAATAATCTCGGGGCAGAAGTTCCTTGCAATAGAATATCCTTTCACTGCTGTGCACATGAAGGTTAGAAACGGGCCTACGGTTGAACACTTAGGGAGGAGGGCAGAGGGCTGGATGGGCCAGAGCAGGGACAAGGTCAGGGTCTGACAGGATTCCAGCCCTGGTGGGAGGCAGGAATCCTGCAGAACAGTGAGGGTGTGAACTTTGGGAGATCACTGCAGCACCCAAGAATTCAAGCTGTCACAGACCCTGATGTAGGTGAGAAGCTGCTCACAGTCACATGGGGCAGGGAGGAAATGCTGCTGTGTGTTTCAGAGAGTGGTGAGTCTTCCCTGAAAGTGGAATGGCAATCAGATTAAATCTGTGGTCTAGCATTACTGTGAACTTTGGGGGGCTGTTGTCAGCAAACCTTTGTGGTCTTCAGTCAACATTACAATGGGGCTCCCAGGAGTCCTTGTCTCATTAGGACCTTGGTTACCCCATGAGGTGTGTATTAGGAGCCCTGTGTGTCACAGGCATACAGAAAATATTTGCTGTTATCTCAGTTCCCATGTGTTCCCACCTAGTGCTTGAACGTCTCATCCCATTTCTCCTGTGTGTAGATTATATGTCGCTTTCCTTCATGGCTATGTCCCTAGCTGGTGACATTCTCCTTGGACACTAACAGAACATGAGGACTCTGACTTGGCCGGGGTGAGGGGAGAAGGTAGACCAGATGACTGACATCTGGAAGGCGCAGTGCAGGTCCCACTAGAGGAGAAGCACTCTGGCTGTCAGTCCATTGGTCCTTTACTGCCACCTGGTGGAACCACTGGGCCTCTGGCCCCTCCCTCCTGACTTCGCTGCAGCTGTCCCCATTGATCTTACAGTGTTTTTCTCCTCTCTCCAGCCTGGACACGTGGAGAGTTGTGAGGAAAACCTGTCAAAATCCTGTGGCTGGTGCTTAGGACTCACTCACGAGCATGGCTCTGTCAGGTAATTTCCTCTTTTCTGACAGTTTCTGGATCACAAAGGTTCCAATACAGGAGGAAATGCTGCACCTTTACTTGTGCAAATCAGGCCCCTTTGGTCTTACTGGTCCACCTATGTGTGGTGATTGTGTGTGTAAGTGTGCTGTTCTTATTAAACGATACCCTGGAGGCTCACGCCTTGAACACTTGGTCTCCAGTCGGTGCTGCCATTTGTGGAGGTTATGGAACTCACAGGACATGAAGCCTTACTACTGGACAAGGTCCATCCCTGTGTGGGGGCTTTTAGAGTTTATAGTTCAGCTGAGTTGCAGTATGCATGCTTTAATCCCAGCACGTGGGAGGCTGAGGTATGTGGGTCCTTGTGAGTTTGAGGCCAGAATGCTCTACACAGTGAGTGTAACACAGTGAGATCCTGCCTCAAAAACAAAATAAACCTAATAAAATAGAGTTCATAATCTTGACTTTCCAGTACAGTGTATGCTTCTTAAGTGTGGGTGAGATGTGATATCTCACCTTCCACCATCTACTTCCGGCCCTTAACCGACACTATGGACATCTATCCTGTGGAGCTAGAAGCCAAAATGAATCTTCATTGATGTATTTCTGTCATGGTGTTTTATCTTAGCAACTAAAGTGTAACTAATATAAAAGTTGGCAACATAGAGTGAGCTCTCTCTGTGAAGAAATTGACTTCTCTCTCTCTCTCTTTCTCTCTCTCTCTCTCTTCTCTCTCCCTCTGACTCTGTCTCTCTCTCCCCTTTCTCGCTATTTATATATATATGCATACACTTATATGTATGTGGAATATATATATATATATTTGTTACATGTATAAAGAAAAGGAGTGAGGAGCGAAAGAGAGAGAGGAATATACAAACCTGCAAGGAGTGAGGGAGACTTATAACTATGGACTAGACATGCAGTTGAATACTGTAAACAGAGCCCAATGGGTCAGTGTTGCAGGATCCTGGAAGGCGGTCCCCCTGAGAGCAATGCAGAAGGGAAGAGGTTGGCTCATGAGGTTTCAGAAGGATGCAACTGAGCTAGAGCTCATTCCTGTGATATTTGGGTGAAGAACCTAGGTGTTTTCTGTACATATTCTGAGAACTTACATAAAGCTAAATTGAAAATCAATGGACTAATTTCCTTGGAAGAAAGGTCAATAGAGTATAATATTGAGTCTGTGGATGGTCATTAATAGTGGCTCTTCCTGCAGGTCTACAACGAAAAGGACAAGTTGGACAGTAAGAAATGACAAGTGCTTGGGATTTTGCATTTGGAGAGAAAAGGACACTAGGAAGCTCAATGTCACAAGATGACCGTGATGGGGTGGGGCATAAAGGGGAGGCTCCTGTGCTGTAGTAGGACAGTGGGAGGATGCGATGGTGAAAGGACCCCAGCCAGCCAAGCTCCAGCTTGTGGAGAGAGAAAGCAAAAACTTCCTTGCTCCTGGGGAGCCATCGCTTTGATGTGCAAAGCTGCTGTTGGTGTGGTTGACAGTGACAAGGGTCCATCCCAAGCTGGCAGTGCTGTCTGTGGGCACTGGCTGTGGAGTCATGAAATATGCAAGAGTTCAGTGGTCACTGCTGATTTCCCCATGGTGTCAGACAGCCTGAGTCCTTCCTGTGTTCAGTATACAGACTGGAATTCTGTCTTTTAAAACAAACTCTACTAGTGACACAATGAGCTAATGGCCTGAAAGTCACATTTGAAGGCACTGTCACCACAGTGTTTGACATGTAAGAGGCTCATGATGTATGGAACAAGGGTCTTCAGCCAAAGGCCTGTAATTTCCCTCAGTAATGGAAGTCCACGTCTATGTTGAACATATGGCAATTTGGTCCCAATTAGCAGCTCTTCCTGATGTGTGAAGAGAGCAGGATCACTACATCTGCACATGGCCTCTCCTCTGTATGTGTGGAGAACAATCAGAGTAAGAAATAAACACAGAGAAACAAGTGTACATGTATGATAGTTAATGACATGATGGATGGATGACAGAGAGTGCACCTCTGGTATTCATTGTCAGAAGGACCCCAGTATCACTGAGTAGCACCCCACACTTATAGAATCATTTGGGCTTCATTACTTTATTTCCTTAAAGGTTCTGTCTCCAAATACAGTTGCTGAGCTTCAGAGATTTTACATATGAATCTGGGGGGACACTATTGAACCTTCAAAATTAGGACCCACAGACAAATGCTCAGGAACATGGCATCTTGTCACCTCCAGGTCCTTACCATTTAATGTCTTATACACTGTCTTCTAGCCTCATTCTTTCTCTTGGTAAATAGTAACAGGACACATTGTTGAAGTCACTCATTTTCTCATGAACAATCTCTACAGAGATGATCTCAAGCACCTGATACCTGAAGATAGAGCCTAGGAGGCATTTGTACAGGCAGCAGAATTGTCAAGGTTACCTGCATGATGCACCCAGCACTGCCCACCAGACCATGAAGATGAAGGTTTCCTGGGCAGGCATACTCACTCTAGGAAGTCCCAGGGGGAAAGGCAGTTATGGACCCTCCTTCTCAACCATCCAAGAGGAGTGTTTCCACCATGTTATCCCTTGGTGGAAATCACCTAAGGTAGATTGAAGATGTCATTCAAGATGCCAAGGCCATTTCTGCCATCAACTACTTATGTGACCTTGGCATGCTAGCATTTCCTGAGTTTCACCACCATGAAACTGCAGTGTGAGAAAATCAGATCATGTGTGTGGAGTTCTCAGTGTGTGGCCAGTACACAGTGGGTACTGCTGAAAGGTATCACCAAGAACTACTTTTGAATTGAGAAGAGGCCAGGGACAAGGGTCTCTTGTAGGAGTGAGGAATCAAAATCTTATTTTGAGACAGGTCAGAAAAGTGTGGACATGGTCAACATTTCTGTCTTAGTCACTTCCTCCCATCTGAGGAGCTGGAACAACAGCAGGGTCCTTCTGGGGGCTGAGGAGGCAGAGAGCCCACAGTGCAGCTGCACAGAGCTGGGTTGACCCTGACTGTCCTTACTGAGATCTGGAGCCACAGTATATTCAGTAGGAATGGGAATTCAGTGTGAAAGGACGTGGTGATGACAGTCTGGGGTGAGCAATGGATCAGGGACGGAAAACCAAGTGCCAGCACCCTTCCCAGAGCCCAGAGACCAGGGCCAGGGTCACAGCCAGGGTTCAGGAGGGACTGTGAGTGACCCTAGAGAGGAGGTGTAGGTAGAAGGTGAGCAGAGCAGGGCTGGAAGGAGAGGGAGGAACTGAAGGCACAAGAAAAGGCCTGGCAGAGGACATGCAGAGGGACAAGGGACATTATTAGCCCTGCTCTGACCTCATGAGTCATGGTTGTGCAGCGATGTGCTAGGGTGTGCTCTCCACAAGCTGTGTGTGCTCAGGAGTTCTCAGGTGTTATTTGGGGCCCTCTTCTGTTCTACACAGAGATCCCTGAATATTAGGAACGATGTGTGTCTAGAGACAAGAGCCCAGAGTTAGTGTTATTGAAGGAAAGTTTGCAGAACTCAAGAGTCTGAGGGGGTCCCATGTCACCATCTCAGAGGAAAATACTACCCTTATTGTCTTGTCCAACTTCCAGGGATGTCCAGCCTACTCATCACTATTAGTGGTCTTCAGGTCCCTTGCATCTTTGCACGTGGCCTTGTTGTGTTCCAATGTGACACTGTCACCAGCTGTGGTGTCTGATAATCTGGTGACTACTGTCTGCAGGACCCTGAACTAGAACTGCCAGGTGTTGAGTCAAGAGTGAGTGAGGGTTGGGGTCAGCATGCAGCCAGGGTCAGTGGCAGCTGTCCTGGCTCAGGCACCTCAGGCAGCCACTGACCTTGTGAGCTCCATCCAGGGAGGGAAAGGAATTTGGGAATCTGCAGAGATCAGACACCAGGCAAAATGATCTGGAGGGTTGCTTGTGGCTCTGAGGGGCTTGTTTTTTGGTTTTATTATTAATTCTCAGAGATAGCTACATGAGAAGTCTGCGGAAAGAGTCCCAGTGAGCTTTCTTTTTATATTTAACACCAGCTGTTAATCAAGGACTGCTCCAAACCAACCAGGATTGAAATTTTCAAGAACCATCCATAAAACTCACATATAAGACTGTTATCACATAATTACATTTGACCATGGAACATAGAGGGTTAAAATGAGACAATGAAAACATCTACCAGACAGAAACAAGAGAGGTACAAGCTTGAAGTTTCTTGTCCTAGGGACACAGAGTTGTTCTGCATTGAGTGTGTGAAAAATCACATAACTATTGCACACCAGAAAATCACATGAATACAGTGTACTAAGAAGCTGACCCTAGGAAACAATATTCATCCTGAAGCAGGCTCAAGCAGCCAGGAGGACATTGCTCAGGAATATTGCTCTAGAGAACAGAGATGGGGCCACTCTATATGCACGGAGAGATGGAAACTTACAGCCATCAGTCAGGGAGAGCAGAAACAGCACATCCCTTAAAGGGATACCAACAACAGATCGATTCCAGTGACACTGTCCTCATGAGAATCTTCCTGAATCAGTGCCTTGGCCTCCAATTCCCTCTGCAGGTCAGAAATGGCACCCGAGTTCCCACCACACCCCACATCTGTAAGGTTGAGCATTTTTTAAGGAAATTCTTGGGAACAGATGCATCTCAGATCCTGCATTTCTCCACTTTGAAATATTTGCAGATATTTAGTGGAGTATCTTACACATGGGATCCAAATCTACGCTAATGCGGACACTGTGTACAGTAGATGGAGGTTTGTGCAAAGCTTTTAAAGCAAATGTGTTGTTGACATGGGTTTTCAACTGCTCAGGTTTGGGAGTCTTTCAGATTGAAGAATCTACTCTTGGTGAGCACTGTGTATGGTGCATTGCAGCACTCCCTGGGAAGCACAGGCATTCCTGCAGGCTGGGTACTGCATGGGCTACATATGACTTTCTGGCAGCCGAGGGCAGAGTGGAGATTCTTGGGAAAGAGGAATCCCTTATAACACACACAGTTCTCTGAGTTAAACAGTATCTGCTCTAAGTCCCCGAACCCGTGTTCATCTGCAGGGCTCCCACAGATAGTGATGACATTGACCTTGAGTGAAGTCATGTTATCAAGTGCCTCTAATTTTATCAAATGTCTTGAATTGACTTTATACACTGACCACTATAGACTAAGAACCTTGGCATCTGTGAAGTACCAAAACTCATGGTAGAATGCAAAATTATGGATCTCTGCGTAATGACTCCCTGTGGGGTTTGAAGTATGGAAGTGAAGGTTGACAAGGTTTTAGCTTTAAATAACTGTTTTCTCCGTGAACTTGACCTCTTCTGTCACAGCGAGGAGGAAGATGCACTGCATGATGCACTGTGTAATGCACTGAAGGAGCATTTAGCACAGGAGCCCACAGATGAACATGACAGGCTTGACAGGGAGCTGTAGAAAAAGAGGTTTTTGGAAGAATTTCCTGGGTTGAAAAGGAAGCTGGAAGAACACATCAGGAAGCTCCGAGACCTGGCTGACCATCTTGACCAGGTGCACAAGGGCTGCACCATCTCCAATGTGGTGTCTGGCTCTGTTGGCATTGCCTCTGTACTTGGATTAGCTCTGGTCCCCTTCACAGGAGGGGCCACTCTGCTGCTCTTAGCAACTGCATTGGGGCTAGGAGCAGCTGCAGATGTGACTGGTCTCACCACCAGCATTGTGGAAGAGTCAATCAGAGTGTCAGATGAAGATGAAGCCTACTGCCTGGTTGGAGCCAGCATGGAAATAGTGAACAATATTATGAATATCCTAAGGAAGATCAGAGTCAAAATTTTTAGTACAAATGGATGACTATTTGAATCCTGGACAACTTCAGGGATCAGATCCTAGCCATCAGGGCAGCCAGAACCAGCTCTGGCTCTAAATCCTCTAGAAGAATCACTGCCCAAGGTTCTAGGCATGTGAGGAATGCCATGCCACATTCTGCTCCCCCAGGAACCAGAGGCACCAGGATTAGACATGTAGGTTTTACTGGTATCTTACTTGGTTTCAATGTCTATCTCCTTGTGACTGACTCACTGGATATGTACAATAGGGCAGGGGGAGCACTGCGGGACCTGGTTTACAAGCTGGAGGAATTTGAGCAGATCCACAAGGCTCTGCAGTCAGACCTGCCTCAGTGACCCCTCCTGCAGGAGCTAAGAGTCCAGGGGATATGACATGTACAGGGTTGGGGACAGGGGAAATGGCCTGAGATCAAGTCTATGGAACTGAATGTAGAGGAGCTTATATTTCTCTAGCTGAGCAGAGCAAGGTCAATGCAGACAGCCAGTGATTCACAGAGAAGACAGAAACTGGAGTCTAAATAAGGAGACAGTACCCTAGAAAATGGAGATTAAGACTGCAACAGGGTGGGTCTGGAGATGGAGAACTGTACAGGAACAAGCCATGAGAAGGCAGGAAACCTGGGGAGCTGAAAATGGGAGAAAGGCAGAGTGGGGGTTCTGGGTATGGAGAAGACACAGCAGGCAACCACATGCCCTCCCTGAGGGAAGGGTCCCCATGACCTCTAGGCTATTCTTCCCAGCACCAGCAGGGTCAACTCACCCTTGTGTCCCCCAGGTAGTGACTCTGAACAGTGAGAGTGGTGGTGATGACGGTGATGAAGATGAGGCTGAGGATGGTGGTGGTGGTGGCAGCAGAAACATGGAGTTCTTGGGAAGTAGCTAGTCCTCCACGGGGACAGGGTCACCCAAGAGCCCAATGACATCAGAGTGAATGTCTGTGTGCTGTGATGGGTCATTGTAGGTTCTGTGGGTAGAGAGTCAAGGCGATTTACATAAGAGGTCAAATAACTTGTGGTTTGGAGTCAACTCCATTGTGAGAGGAGACTCAGCCTGTGACCCTCAACTCCCTCTCGTGCCGGGGTAGGAGTGATGGCCAAGATGGTGTCGCCGATCTTTTGTCCTCTTGCCTTCTAAAGACTTGTGTTCTAAATATTAACTAACTAGTCTAGAAAAATAGAGTAAAAAGCATCAATTACAACAGAAGAGGGTGGGATGGAACCAAAGACAAGGGCAGTCAGGTTATCACAGTTTGTATTTTTGATGGGAAGCCATAGGCAAACACCAGGCTGAGGGAGGCAGGAAGCCTGGTGGGCTGACACAGCTCTCAGAGGGAGAAGTGGCGAGCAGGATAATGCTGGCATTGATCAGAGTCAGGATGTGTCTGCTCTAGTCTCAGCTAACACCCAGGGATGTCAGGCTTGGTTCCCCCACTGACAGCACTGGGGACTCTTGCACAGTCCTACATCCCACTGCAATGACAGGGAGACCATGAGGGAGACCATGAGGGGTTTCTCAGGGCTGTTCTGATGGTTGGATTCAAAATGGCTGAAGTCAGCCCAAGCTGTCTCCCTGCACTGACTTATTGGGCCTGTTTAATGTTGGCTCACTGGCTCCTCTAGACACAGGTCGCCTCTCATCTCAGGCACTCAAGGATGAGAATTACTTTTTTTTTTTTTTTTTGAGAATTACAGTTTTAAATCCCTGGAGAGTTTGAGGATTTCTCTTCCTCTGGGCCAATGTTCAGTCCTGTGATATTTTGGCCAAAAACATGGCTTTTTTTTTTGTCCATGTCCTGAGAATTTACAGAAGGCTAATTGAAAGCAATGAACTAATTTTTGGTGGGGGAAAGGTCAACAGAGCATAATATTGAGTCTGTGGATGGTTATTAATGGTGACCCTTTATGTAAGTCTACAATGGAAAAAGCAATTGGGACAGTAAGAAATGACAGATGTTTGACACTTTCATTTGGGGAGAAAAGGACACTAGAAAGCTCAATGTCACAGAATGACTGTGACTGTCAAGGACATGAGGGCACAGAGCTGAGGTACCTGCTCTGAAGTGGGACAACGGCAGGGTGCATTCCAGGCAAGGGGCAGCCAGCTAAGCTCCAGCTGGAGAATGGAGAAAGCCCAGAGTTTTCTTGCTCCCAGAAAGCCATTGCTTCAAAGTACAAAGCTGCTGTTGGGGTGGATGAATGTGACAAGGATGTATTCCAAGTTGGTAGTCAAACCTGGAAGTGTTTTCTATGTGGTCCTGGCTTTGGAGACATGAAATATCAAGGGCTCATGGATGCCTTGGCTTCTGAGAGCCCTGAGTCCTGCCGTGTTCACATGACACTGTTGGTAATTCCATTTTCTTTGAAAATTCTATTATTGACATCAAGAGATAATGGAGAACCCACTAATGGTTTGAAAGTCACATTTGAAGGTATAGGTACCACAGTGTTTGGCTTGTACAAGGCTCATGATAGCTGGGATAAGGGACGTCAGCGAAAGCACTGTGATTTCCCTAAGCTATGGAAGCAATGTCTGTGATGAACATATGGCAAATGGGTCCCAGTAAACACCCTCTTCCAGGTGTGCAGAGGGAGCAGGGTCAGCATATCTACATATGGTGTCCCCTCTGTATGTTTGGAGAAGGGTCAGAGTAGGAAATGGATACAGAGGGAGGTGGACACAGAGAAAAACATGTTTACATATGATAATGAAATGATGGATAGATGGTAGAGTACAACTCCTGTGTCTCTCTGGCATAAGGGTCCCAGTCCACTGAGCAGTGCCCTATATGTATGGCATCACTTGGTCTCCATTACTTTATTTCCTTAAAGGGTCTGTCTCCATACAGTTGCTGAACCTAAGAGATTTTACATATGAATTTGGGGGACATCATTGAATCTCCAACCCTGGAGACTCCATTAGAACCCATGAACACATTCTCAAGAATATGGAGTCTCAGCACCTCCTGTTACTTGATGTTTAGTCCCTTCCACACTGTCTTCTAACCCCATTCTTTTCCTTGGTAAATAGTGGGAACACGAGTCATATCCGAACTCACTGATGGGCTCACAGAGAAATACGTAAGAGAGTATCTGAAGAGCCTGATAACTGAAGATGGAGCCTGGAGGGCATTTGTGAAGGCAGCAGGGTTGTCAAGGTAACCTGCATGGTGCACCTGGCACTATCCACCAGACCATGAGGATGAGGATTTTTCCCAGGCAGGCCTACCCACACTAGGCAATCCTAAGGGTTAGGGTTATGGATCTTCCTTCTCAACCATCCGAGAGGAGTGTTTCCACCATGTTATTCCCTGGTGGAAATCACCTCAAGTTGGCTGAAGATGTTGTCGCTCAAGGAGCCAGGACCATTCCTGTCCTCTACTACTTATGTGATCTTGGCAAATTAGTTAGACCTTGCTGAGTTTCACCACCATGGAACTGCAGTGTGAGAAAATCAGATCATGTGTGTGGAGTTTCTCTACATGTGGCCAATACACCATGAGTGCCCCTGAAAGTTATCACAGAGAGATATTTTTGAAAGTGGGAAAAGACCAGGGCCGATGGTCTCCTGGAGGAGACTGGAATCAAGAATTTATTTAAAATACGTGTAGACATGGTCAACATGTCCCCAGGTTCTGTCTCAGTCACTTCCTCCAATCTGAGGAGCTGGAACAACAGCAGGGTCCTTCTGGGGGCTGAGGAGGCCGAGAGCCCACAGTGCAGCTGCACAGAGCTGTGTTTACCCTGACTGTCCTTACTGAGATCTGGAGCCCCAGTATGTTCAGTAGGAATGGGAATTCAGTGTAAAAGGACGTGGTGATGACAGCCTGGAATGAGCAACAGGTCAGGGATGGAAAACCAAGTGCCAGCACCCTGCCCAAAGCCCAAAGACCAGGGCCAGGGTCACAGCCAGGGTCCAGGAGGGACTGTGAGTGACCCTAGAGAGGAGGTGTAAGTAGAAGGCAAGGACAGCAGGGCTGGAGGGAGAGAAAGGAGTTGATGGCAGAAGAAGGGGCCTGGCAGAGGACATGCAAGAGGAAGAAGGATACTTATCTCCTCTGCCCTGACCTCATGAGTCATGGTTGTGCAGCGATGTGCTAGGGTGTGCTCTCCACAAGCTGTGTGTGCTCAGGAGTTCTCAGGTGTTATTTGGGGCCCTCTTCTGTTCTACACAGAGATCCCTGAATATTAGTAAGGATGTGTGGCTAGAGAGGAGAGCCCAGAGTTAGTGTGATTGGAGGAAAGTTTGCAGAACTCAAGAGTCTGAGGGGGTCCCATGTCACCATCTCAGAGGAAAATACTACCCTTATTGTCTTGTCCAACTTCCAGGGATATCCAGCCTACTCATCACTATTAGTGGTCTCCAGGTCCCTTGCATCTTTGCACGTGGCCTTGTTGTGTTCCAATGTGACACTGTCAACAGCTGTGTTGTCTGATAGTCCGGTGACCACTGTCTGCAGGACCCTGAAGTAGAACTGCCAGGTGTTGAGTCAGGAGTGAGTGAGGGTTGGGGTCAGCATGCAGCCAGGGCCACTGGCAGCTGTCCTGGCTCAGGCACCTCAGGTAGACACTGACCTTGTGAGCTCCATCCAGGGAGGGAAAGGAATTTGGGAATCTGCAGAGATCAGACACCAAGCAGAACGATCTGGAGGGTTGCTTGTGGCTCTGAGGGGCTTGTTTTTTGGTTTTATTATTAATTCTCAGAGATAGCTACATGAGAAGTCTGCGGAAAGAGTCCCAGTGAGCTTTCTTTTTATATTTAACACCAGCTGTTTATCAAGGACTGCTCCAAACCAACCAGGTTTGTGAATTTTCAAGAATCACCCACAGAACTTACATATATGATAGTTATAGTTGATCATGGAGCACAGGGAGTTAAAATAAACCAATGAAAACATGCACCAGGCAGAAATTAGAGAGCTTCAAGCTTCAAATTTCTTCTCCTCAGGACACAGTGTTGTCATTAATTGGCAGTGTGATAAATCACATGACTTGCTGCACACCAGGAAGCCCACCCTAGGAAAGAATATACATCCTGAAGCAGGCTCAAGCAGCCAGGAGGACATTGCTCAGGACTCTTGCCTCAGGGGACAGAGATGGAGCCATTCTGTACACACAGAGATATGGGGACTTACAGGCACTTGTCAGGGAGGGCAGAGACAGCACATCCCTTATAGGGACATCAACAACAGATCGATTCCAGTGACACTGTCCTCATGAGAATCTTCCTGAATCAGTGCCTTGGCCTCCAGTTCCCTCTGGAGGTCAGAAACGGCACCGGAGTTACCACCACGCCCCACATCTGTAAGGTTGAATATTTTATAGGAAATTCTTGGGAACAGATGCATCTCAGATCCTGCATTTCCCCACTTTGAAATATTTGCAGATATTTAGTGGAGTATCTTACACATGGGATCCAAATCTACGCTAATGTGGACACTGTGCACAGTAGATGGAGCTGGTTTGTGCAAAGCCTTTAAAGCAAATGTGCTGTTGCTCTGTATTGTCCCATGAGGACAGATGCAGTGCTTTCAGTTGCTAGGGTTGGGAGTCTTTAGATTGAAGAATCCACTCTTGGTGAGCACTGTGTATGGTGCATTGCAGAACTCCCCTGGCAAGCACAGTCATTTGCTGTTCATGTTCATCTGCAAGGCTCCTACAGATAGTGATGACATTGACCTTGAGTGAAGTCATGTTATCAAGTGCCTCTAATTTTATCAAATGTCTTGACTTTACACACTGACCCCTATGAATTAAGAACCTTGGCATCTGTGAAGTACAAACTCATGGTAGAATGCAAAATTATGGATCTCTGCAAAATTACTGCCTGTTGGGTTTGTAGTATGGAAGTGAAGGTTGACAAGGTTTTAGCTTTAAATAACTGTTTTCTTCATGAACTTGACCTCTTCTGTCACAGCGAGGATGAAGATGCACTGCGTGATGCACTGAAGGAGCATTTAGCACAGGAGCCCACAGATGAACATGACAGGCTTGACAGGGAGCTGCAGAAAAAGAGGTTTTTGGAAGAATTTCCTGGGTTGAAAAGGAAGCTGGAAGAACACATCAGGAAGCTCCGAGACCTGGCTGACCATCTTGACCGGGTGCACAAGGGCTGCACCATCTCCAATGTGGTGTCTGGCTCTGTTGGCATTGCCTCTGTACTTGGATTAGCTCTGGCCCCCTTCACAGGAGGGGCCAGTCTGCTGCTCTCAGCAACTGCATCAGGGCTAGGAGCAGCTGCAAGTGTGAATGGCCTTACCACCAGCATTGTGGAAGAATCAAGTCAATTATCAGATGAGGCTGAAGCCAGGCGCCTAGTTGGGGCCAGCAAGAGCATACTTCAGGAGATTCGGAATCTCATCCCTAAGCTTGAAATCAAAATATTTAACACAGGTGTGGATTTAGTCTATGCCTGGAATACCATAGGGCAGCAGATGCATGCCTTCAGGGTGGCCAGAAGCAGCTCTCGCTCTGGAACCCAGGCCAGGAATCTCAGAAACTTGGCCCAAGGTTCTGAGCAGGTGGGGAATGCCTTATCTCACTCTGCTCTCCCAATGACAGGAGGAGCCAGGATCACAGGAGCATGCATTACAGGTATCTTCCTTTTATTGGATGGGATTCACCTTGTGACTGACTCAATGGATTTGTACAATGGGGCAACAACAGAGTCAGGGGGAGCTCTGCGGGACCTGGCTCACAAACTGGAGGAGAAGTTGCAGGGATTTGAGCAGATCCACAAGGCTCTGCAGTCAGACTTATTTCAGTGACTCCTCTGTCAGCAGCTAAGAGTCCAGGGGAGGTGACATGTACAGGGGTGGGGATGGGGAGGCCAAGTTCAGGGGAGGTGACATGTACAGGGGTGGGGATTGGGGAGGCATATGACGTAGCCTGAGTCTGAGTGTTGAGGAGTTTGTGTTTCTGTGTCCGAGCACAGCAAGCTGAATGCAGACATCCAGTGACTCACAGAGAAGACAGAAACTGGAGTCTAAAATGAAGGGCCAGAGTGGGAATGGGACTGAATCTTGGTAGGTGTGAACAGGGAGGACTGTACGAGAACACGCCAGTGGCCCTGTCAGAGGAGCAGCAGGTGGCAATGGCAGATGGAGGTGTCAACCCCCTGTAAGGAAAATCCCTGATGGGTGAATCTCAGAGTGAATCCCAGCTAGGAGAGGCCCCATAATCACACACTCTAGAATGTCTTTAGCTTCTCCTGTGCCTTCACATGTTTGCTGCTGGCATCTTTCCCTAGTATCTGGCATGGTGTGAATGGGTGTGTCAAATAGCTTTGAGGTGAAAAACCCTAGAAGACAATCTAAAGCTTTAGAAAGGCTCATAATTCAGTGTGGAATTCCCTAAGGTCAGGGAACAACAACAAAGCACCCCAATTATGATTGGCTGGCATGCCTTTCTTATTTGGATAGGTTGGTGACCAAATATGATGATTAAATCCTTATATCCATTTCTGCCCCCAATCTCCTGATATTAAAAAAAAAAAAACTATGATGAGTGGGTATGCACCCTAAAGTTTTAACATAGAGCTGACTGATTGTTTATCATATATAAAATTTAGATTTGTTATTCTTTTAAGGTTACCTTTTGAGATAAGTAATAAAGTGATTGGTCCTTTCTTTGTAACTATGAAATGCAGCTGCCAGTAGAATATCTTGCTTGCTTACACAGTTAATCTATAACAAGTTGGTTGGGTATAAATATGTGTGGGTTCTTGGGAATAATTTGTTTTTCACCTGTAATATGTAGAATGTTTAATCATGCAAGGGATATGGAAAAACATTCTGTTTCTTATTTGTATTCATTGTAATCATTCACTTGAACCACAGAATGTAACCGCATTGTGATTCCTATATTGTCTGAAAGATTCTGTTGGGGTGTATAAGCTATAGAGAAAGAATACAGAAGAAGGAGGAGGAAAACATCAGGAATGAAAGAATAAGGAAGAAAAAAGATAGAGTTAGAAGGAAAACATCAAGAGAGACAGAAGGGACATGTCTGGATGGAGATAAGAAAAGAGAATACAAAAGAAGAATAAAGAAAATGTCCAAAGGAAACCATCAAGAGAGAGTGTGTCCAAAGCAAAGGATAACCAGGGTACATTTCACAACCCCAGAGAAGCTAGGTCAAGAGGCACAGGCTTGGAGGGCCTCAGGCAGGGGAAATAGTTAAGACCTCCTGGATAAATGGAGGTGGGGGAGTGGTGGTGGTGGAGGAGGGGGTGGATTAGAAAGGATGGGATGGAGCAGGGAACATGAGGGATCCAGCTGGCCTAGATGGGGGAGGGACAGAGGGAGAGCAATGAAAGAGATATCTTGATAGAGAGGGCCATTATGGGTAAGGGAGAAACCAGGTGCTAGGAAAATCCTAGGATTCCACAAGGATGACCCCAGCTAAGACTCCTAGCGACAATGGAGAGGGTGCCTGAATTGGCCTACCCTTGTAATCAGATTTGTGGCTACCCTAATTGTCATCATTGAACCTACATCTAGTAACTAATGGAAACAGATGCAGTGATCAAGTACTGAGCGGAGCTCCTGGAGTTCAGTTGAAGAGATGTAGGAGGGAACACAGGAGCAAGTGAGGTCAAGATCATGATGGGGAAAACCACAGAGATAGTTGATCCGAGCTAGTGAGAAGTCATGGACTCTGGACTAACAGCTGGGGAACCTGCATGAGACTGAACTAGGCCCTCTGAATGTGGCCTACAGTTGTGAGGCTTGATCTGTTTGTGGGGCCCCTGACAGTGGGACCAGGACTTATCCTGGTGGGATATCCCTATGGTGGGATACCTTGCTCAGCTTTGATGCAGAGGGAAGGGGCTAGGCCCTGCCTCAACTTGTATATGCCAGACTTTGTTGAGTACCCAAGGGAGGCCTTAACCCCTCTGAGGAGTGGATGCGGAGTAGGATTGGGGGGGAACTATGGGAGATAGGAGGGAGGGGAAGCAGGGGATGGTATGTAAAATGAAAAAAATTTAAATTAAAAAAAAATGAAAAAAAAAGAGTGTGTGTCTTTTCCCTAATCAGATAAAAAAAAGTCACAATATGGCAGCCCCATGGATTCCCTTTGAGACCTGTGTGGCTGGAGGCTGGTGCCCCTGGCATCAAAAGGAACAATCGATGAGAAGACAGGAAATCTGGGGAGCTGAAAATTGGAGAACGCCAGAGTGAGAGTTCTGGGTATGGAGGAACCACACTGGACAGACAGCCGCACCTACCCCTCCTCCAAGGGAAGGGTCACTATGGCCTCTAAGCTATTCCCCCTCCCCCCCAGCATCAGTGGATCGACACCACGCGTGTCCTCAGGTAATGACCTCTGGATAACGGCAGCAGTGGTGACGATGGTGTTGAAAATGATGTTGAGATGCAGGTGGTGCCAGCGGGGTTTCCTCTTGCCTACTTGATGAGTAGTCACCCCTCAGGGGCACAAGGTCACCCGAGAGACCAAGGGCATTGAAGTGAATGTCTGTGTGCTGTGATGGGTCAGTGGTGGGTTTGTGGGTAGACAGTCAGGGCAGACTTGCATAAGAGGTCAAACAATTTATGGTGTAGAGATGAAGTGAACAGATTTGTGACAGGAGATTCAGCCTGTGACCCTCAGCTCCCTCTCAAGATGGGGGAGATGTGCTGGCCAAGATGGTGTCTCAGATCTGTGGTGGTATTGTGCTCCCCAAAATATTGTGCACCCAAATAAACTTATCTGGGGTCAGAGACAGAACAGACACAATATTAAACATGAGGATTGGCAGTGGTAGCACACGCCTTTAATCCTAGCATTCCAGAGGCAGAAATCTGTCTGTTCAAGGATACAGGCAAGCACGGTGACTCATCCCTTTAATCCCAGAAAGCAAGCCCTTAATCCCAGGGAGTGAAGGCAGAAAGAGAAAGGTAGATAAGGCATGAGGACCAGAAAATAGAAACATTTGGCTGGTTAAGCTTTTAGGCTTTGGAGCAGCAGTTCAGCTGAGACTCATTCGGATAAGGACACAGAGGCTTCCAGTCTGAGGAAACAGCTGAGAAGTTGGCCAGGTAAGGTAGCTGTGGCTTGTTCTGTTTCTCTCATCTTCCAGCATTCACCCCAATAATTGGCCTCAGGCTTGATTTTATTAATAAGACCCTTCAAGATTCCTGCAACACAGATCAGCTCGTCTTGTCCTCTTATGTTCAACAGACTTGTGTTCAATAAATATTAACGCGCTGGTCTAGACAAATGGAAAATAAAGCAGTCAAGTTGCAACAGAAGAAGGTGGCATGAGACCAAAGAAAATGGAGGTCAGGATAACACAGACCATTCTTTAATGGGAGCTTTGGGCAAACACCAGGCTGAGGGAAGCTGGAAGCCTGGTGGGCTGCCACAGGGCTCAGAGGGAGGTGTTATATGTGGTCAGCAGGATAGTGGTCATACTCATTAGAGTTAACGTGGCTGCTCTAGTCTCAGCTAGCACCAGGGATGTTAGGCTTGCTTCCCACACTGACAGCACTGGGGGGACCCCTGCAGAGCCCCATGTGTGATTGCAGTAACAGAAAGCCATTTGGGGAAAACAGGTTGAGGTTCTCACAGCCAGTCTTGAATAGTTGGACTCAAGTGGCTGATGTCAGGCCAAGTTGGATCCCTGCACTGATGCATTGAACCCATGTAATGTCTGACTCCTCTAGACATTGGTCTCTTGAGTTCCCTTTACCCCTGGGCAACAATGCCATGCTTTGAAATGTTGTGACTCATCTCAGGCACACAAGGATGAAAATTACATTTTCAAAACACTTGACATTTAAGGATTTCTCTTCTACTGGGGGGAAACAGACTGGTTCAAAATGGGCTGTCTCTTGTGGGCTGCAACAATATATCATAGAGATTCAGCTGTGTATTAAAGCTGAACTTTGACCGGGTCTGTCAAAAAGCAAAGCCATTTATTATGAATATTTGGTGTTGCCCAGCCTTTAATATCTTGGCTATCTTCTTCTATGAAATCCTGGCATGCCCAGACCAATTGGTATACAGTTCAGCTCTCTAGACCTGTTGAACCTACTAAATTACTAACTGCCCTGCTGAGCTTAGGAGACAAGCTGGTGCTGGAGGGAGATGCCTAGCTTTGCTTCCCATGCTAATGAAGCTCAGACCATCCCCTGGCCTTGAAGAGCCCTAGTGGTGTTTTAGAGCACTTTGAGAACAAAAGATGTTTTGACATATCAAGGTGAGAGATAAAACAACATTCCTAAGGAGGCAGGGATCCAGGAACCCAGGGGAAGAAAAGGCAGGTATTTTTTGTAGACAGGGAACAGCAGGCAGAAGAGAAAAGAGAATGGAAGAACTAGATGGGTAAGAACTTGAGAGGAACAAACTGAGATGGGGAAGAATGAGATTAAAGGGCTAGAGAAGAGAGTACTAGAGGAACAAGATGGAAGATGAATGAGATGGAAGATGAGGAAGAGCCAGATGAGGAAGAGCCAGATGAGAGAGAAGGAGATGGGAGAGGAGCTGATATGGAAAAGAACTAGATGGATGAGAACCTAGAAGGGACAGAACTAGATGACGGAATTAAGATAGAACCTGGAGGGTGTAAGGATTATGTCCTTAATTCCGTCACCAGCCTGTGATGGCGTTCCAGCCTAAAAAGTGGGCATGTCCTCTCTGTGCCCCCTCTTTCCACACTCTCTCTCCCCTTCCATATTCTCTCCTTTCCATGTGGTCTCTCTCTCTCTCTCTCTCTCTCTCTCTCTCTCTCTCTCCCTTCCTCCCTCTCCCTCTCTGTGTCCTAATAAAGCTCTAGAAAGGTAACCATAGCTTGTGATTCTTCCGTTCCCACAGCATCCAGCTCTCTCTGCTGTCAGCATGGCCACCGCAGGCAGCAGCCAGCCATGAGGGGACAACAAGTAAATGTAAGGAGAAATTGGGCAAGAAAGGAGCTAACAATGAGAGCAGAGTATAAGCTTGTAGAGAGAGAATTGACAGAATAATAAAGGGTATGGAGTAAGGAATTTCGTGTACATAGATTCATTTCCTTTCTTCAAAGGTTAATGAACAGCTAGTTGTAGATTCTTTCCGGACTCTGGGAGGGGACTATCTAGAGGATGGTGCTGGTTAAATAACGGAGCTCCTGGCTGCCTGCCACCCCCAGCGGCCATTCTGGAAGAGACCACTGGGTGCTGCGGTTGCAGAAGAATCACAAGCCATGATTACCTTTCTAGAGCTATATTGGGAGAGAGAGAGAAAGAGAGAGAGAGAGAGAGAGAGAGAGAGAGAGAGAGAGAGGAGGGGAGAGAGAGAGAGGAGGGGGGAGAGAGACCACTCGGAGGAGAGAAAACACAGAAGGAGAGGCAATATGGAAAGGGGGGCACAGACAGCTCATCTGCTTTTTAGGCTGGGATGCCGATGCAGGCTGATGACATAATTAAGGACATAATCCTTACAGCTGGACCTGCATAGTCCCTGATAGCTGTCAGTGTGCGAGCAGTTTGCTTCCCTGTGCTCTCCTGTTCTTGGAGATTTGTCTGTCTTTTGTGGTCCCTCAGATGTCCACCTCTCTAGGGTGCTGTTTAAGGTGGGGTGACCATGGAGTCCTAGAACCTTGGTGCTGATCCCTCCACCCTCTACTAGGTGGGGCTAATATTATCACACAGCAGAATTAGGATAGCTTCCATTGGATGGGATCATGTTCCCATTGGTTGAAGTTCCTCTGGATCAAAGATGTTAGACTCTCCAAGTCTGAAGTGGCAAACGGCCATATGATTCTCATGTGGTGTCACTGGTCATGCTGAGTGATTCCCTAGAAGATCTTCAGGATCTCTAGGTGGGATGGGACCTACATGTGTCCTTGCAGTTAGAGACAGAGGCATTGGGTGGTTCCAACCCCCACCATATGACTCTGTAGCCCCATCCTGACAGTTCAAAGGTCTGAATGTTCCAGTACACTCTTCAGTCTGATCAAGGGACTCCTATCATGGTCGGCCTGTGGCTCTGGGGACATTTACACAGTCCTGCATCTCACTGTTTTTCTCTTTCAAGCCAAAGTCATGCTGATGAAAGAGGAAGGACCCAAGGGGAAGAAAAGTTTTGTGTAGTTGTTTGTTTTATTACTCTTCATTCTTTGGCTCTTTTGGGGACCCGCCACTCAGCTCCCAAACAAATACACACTGGTACTTACTATTACTTATGAATGCCCAGCCTCATCTTGGCTTTTTTCTTGCCAGCTTTCTTACTTAAGTTATCCCATCTATCTTTTGCCTCTAGGCTTTTGCCTTTCTCTATTTCTGTATCGCTTTCTTTCTTCTTACTCCATGGCTGACATGTAGCTGGGTGGCTGTCCCCTGGAGTCCTCCTCTCCTGACATTGACTCTCTCTGCCTGCCAGCCCCGCCCATCCTTTCTCTTGCGTCACTATTGGCTGTTCAGGGCTTTATTAGACCATCAGGTATTTTGAACAGGCCCAGTAACACAGCTTCACAGAGTTCAACCAAATGCAGTAAAAAAGAATACAATGCATTTGGCTGGTTCAGCTTTTAGGCTTTGAGCAGCACAGTTCAGCTGAGATCCATTTGGATGAGGACTCAGAAGCTTGCAGTCTGAAGAAACAGGATCAGCTGAGGAACTGGTGAGGTGAGGTAGCTGTGGCTTGTTCTGCTCCTCTGATCTTCCAGCAGTCACCCCAGTACCTGGTCCAGGTTTGTTTTCATTAATAATAAATTTTAAGATTCCTGCTTCATCTGGTGCCCAACGTTTGTGGTACGAATTCATGAAAAAGCCTCTTGCCTATGGCCTTGTGAGCCCCAGCTCAGGCCCGAGCTACACTCGGCCGGTTGTGGTGGCACATTTACTGAAGGAGGCATAGGCAGGAGGATCCCAACTTTGAGGCTGGCCTAGGATAGCAGCTGTGGGACTATGGAGGTATTGGCTGCTGCTCCGAGTTGCTGGCTGCTTCTCAACTTGTTGCTGACTGCGGTGATGCTGCTACCTGGGACAAAGGGTTTACTGCAGCTTGTTCAGAGAAGAATTGCCTGGACCATCATGTTACATGAAAGCATCAGCAAAGGGCAGTTTGGAAATGTTTGGCAAGACAAATGGTGGGGAGAAATTGCTGTGAAGATGTTCTCTTCTAGGGAAGAACATTCATGGTTCCAAGAGACAGACATTTATCAGACTGTGACTACTCCAAACCACAGAGGAGGAGAAAAACAGTCTGCAGGGAACCATGACCATGACTAACAGTGACTTTGAAATATTCAAAAAGATGACAGGATCCCACAACAATGATTCTACAAGGACTATGGTGAAGCCATTAAGCTGATTAACACCACCAAAAGACTGACTTTGGACTACAAACTGCTTAGGACAATTTTGAGATGTGTAGCTGAGATGATCCAGCCTGACAGACTACTCGAATAAGGACTTGTGACAAGCTCTGCACTTTCCCATTATGCAGAGACTGGACAAATGTTATAGGACTTGACAATTAATCCAAAATTTTCTTTTCAGGACCCCCTAAAGATGTCTTCACCCCCAGAAAGCAGGAAGTAATTTTAAGAAAACAATGCCCATATACTCAAGAGGTGGGTGGGTTTTGGTTGTTTAATGGTTTGTGGATAATTGTTATTGTTTATGATGGTTGGTTACAAGTTGATAATTGTTAATGGTCAGAAAAAAAGCTGAACAGGAGATAGATTGAGTTTTTGTTTAAAGAAAAAAGAGAATATAGACATGAGGTAGATATGAATCTACTCTGAGAAAAAAAGATAAAGAATAATAGGATAAATGGGTAGATCACTGAATCTACTGTAAGAGAAAGGTGACAAAAGATAGACTACTAAATCTATTATGAAAAAAGAGAGAATATGAATATGATAAGATAAAAAGGTCAACGTTTGAATCTACTTTTTAAAAGGAACTACTTGTTTTAAATAGGATAAGTAATGAAATTTGTTTAGTCTGAGTTTATCAAATGTTACTGGACTGGACATTGTTAATATACATTTTATCTGAATCTGTCAAATGTTATTGGACTAGACTTTGTGAATGTAACTCTTGACTGAATATATTGTATATACTTATTGGATAGTTTTTCTTATATTAGTTGTAAGCTTTTTTTAATTTTAGAAAAAAAAAAAGAATACAACATGGGGGCTGGAGAGATGGCTCAGAGGTTAAGAGCACCGATTGCCCTTCCAGAGGTCCTGAGTTCAATTCCCAGCAAACACATGGTGGCTCTCAACCATCTGTAATGAGATCTGACACTCTCTTCTGTATACATAATAAATAAATAAATCTTTAAAAAAAGAATACAACACATCTTTGCATCATTAAAACAAATGTTCCAAACATAAACAACTGCAACACATCTTAAAACAATATTCCACAACAGTTTTTTTTTTAAGGGCAAAAATGTGAATTTCTACAGGAAGCATCGTCACAGGTGATGGAAGGCTCCATCTTGGCTTCCCTCTTGGCTTAGTCTCGGAGTTGTGGAATGAAAGCTGTCCCTCACCCCACTCTCTCCATCTGCAAAATCACCACAGCTCCACATTACATGTGGTAACTACACATCTGATTGAAAAGCAGGGAGAGATTTGTATCTTACAGAATGATTGTAAAACTCCAAACAAATGGTGAAATAAATCTGTTGCAATCTATAGTGTACGGGTCCTGAGTAGTCATTTACTCTCCCTCCTTCAGATCCATGGGGACATGACCATCACACTCAGAGACTTTGGTCTACGATGAAATAGGTCCCCAAAGAGAGGGTTACGTTGGCACCTGTGTCCATCTCCTCTCGTCCCTTCTCCTGTGACAGAGCAGAGATCTCCCGTAGCCATCCAGCTGCAGGTCTCTGGTAGAGCAGAGGACTTTGGTCCCTCCACCAAAGGAGCCATGGGAGTGAGACATGAGGTAGTTAACTCTGCCATAGAGAATGCTGGGAAATTCTGAGAGGAAGCCATGCAGGATGGGTCTAAGTAAAGACAGATTCCAAGTGCCATCCATGCTCACCAACTTCAGCAGTCCACTGTCAGCATCAACCTCTCCAGAGCCCAGGAGTGCATGGGTAAAGAGAGGCTGGTGTGCTTGAGAGACCTGGCAGCTCAGAACCCAGGACCTGTGGAGAGTGATCTCTGGAAGGTCCCTGAGCCTGAAGTGGCAGATTTTTTTTTTCTTAAATACACATGGAACCCACAATCAACATGGGGTGTGAAGAGAAGAACCATAGGAAGTCAGCCTGAGGTTGGTCCTGTGAGAGGGAGGACAAGGACCTGGGGTGAGGGTGGGGCTCAGGACCCGAGTCTGGGGTCTCACATGGATCTGAGCTGCTCAGAGGAGGAGACTTTCCTTTTTGCTTTGAGTCCTGACCTTTGTCAGGTTATCACAGACACAGCCAGTGGTGGCACCCACGTTCCTGAGACCTGAACACTGCTCAGATTCAGCCAGAAGACTCCTCAGTAAGTTACGGAGCTTGTTCTGGTCCCCGACTTGTTCATCCTCACCACAGCTCTGGAAGAGGGTGTGGACCCCTTTTATGTCCACACTCAGTGACAGTAGAACTGGGCTCCAAGCCATGTTTGGTGAGCTTGCACTTCTGAAGCATGGGAAGGGTTTACTCTCACAGGGGATCACGAAGCTGCCAGGGCTCCGCTTAGATGACAGGGGACCCCAGAGGGAAAGTGTCAGGTGGGGGTGCACGCTCCACTGAGAAGTGGGGGAACCAAGAGATGGAAGAGGTCAAGGTCCTAAGCCTGCCCAATCTTGGGGCCTGGTCAGTAAAGATGGCTTTGGGGTGCCAGTACTAAAATGGAGTGCGGACAAAGGCTGCGTTTTGAGACACAAGGAGTCATGGGATTGGGGTGTCTCCCAACCTGTCTCTGTCAGGATCTGTATGGAAACTGAGGCTGCAGGAGACAGCAGCTTGTCCAGGAACCTGGAAAGGAGGCTGAGTCATGGGTTCCATGTCATCTGGGCCTCACGCAGTATCATTTCAGCCTGTGGGGCATGGGGAGAGTGGCAAGCTCTGTCTTTGTGTCTAGGTCAAGAATAGACATACATGGACATACAGCACCTTTCTGGAGTCCAACCAACTAGCTCCAGGAAGCCATGTGTCTGAACCTCTGTCCCACGGGTCTCCATGGTTACTATCTGACTATGATTTCTCCCTGTACTGTCTCAGGGCAGCAGAGCACTTCCTGGTGCTTGTAGACTCTGGTTTGTCTTTCATCTTCCTTACGATTCGACAGTCAGTTCTTTCCCAATCTTTTGTTCAAAGCAAGTAGTTACAGCCCCCACAGTGTCTCCATAGACACACTCTGCTTTCTCCCTACTGCAGATGTGGGGTGTTTGTGGGACCTTCGCTGGTCCCTAGAGAAAGAGACTGCACAGCTGGCCCTGGTTATCAGCTCTGGGCTGCTACAGGGATCATGCCAATTGTAGTGGAGAGACATGAGCTAGAAAAATAGGCCATCCAGGGCAGGGAGAGACTGAGCCAGCCTACAGGGTGCACGTGGTGTGTGATAACCTCAAAGGGGAGGCAAAGAGGAAAACTTTGGGAGGGTGTGGAAAGAGCCCAGTACAGGCCTGGAGTCCTGGAAAGTCCCTCTATTTGAGGGGAGGGTGGCGAGGGAGTGGCTGCAGCAGGCAGCAGGGCTTGTGTGCTGTGTGGAAGCCCTTGAACCTGACACTGGGAGAAGCTGTATATCCTGACCCCTGTGGTCCCTCCTAAAGCAGACACAAGGTGTCCCACTGCCACTAAATGCTCTGCAGACAGCCTCAGTTCTGCCTCATCTGGAGAGCTCAGCCCAGCTGGGGAAGGAGGCTCCCTGCCTGGGCTTCCAGTTCACCAGGAGCAGGGCAGGGCAGACTCCTTCTGAGCTCCCTCAAAGCACCTACCCAGGAGGCACTCATCCAAGAAGGGAAGAAGAGCTCAGTTCAAGGCAGGTTCAGAGCTGCCCAAGAGAGCCTCCCTCCACCCCAGTGCTGAGGATCCAGAGTGTCGTGCATGCTAGAGAAGTGCTCTAGCACTAAGTCACATGCCCAGCACCAGAGGATCATGGGAGAACGAGATCCACAGTGCAGATGCTGTTACCAGTGTGGGATCACCAAAGACTCTGTCTTATCCTGACTGCCCACTGTCCCAGGTCTCTTTGGTACATGGTCCCCATGTCACTAGGGACCTGCAGCCCATGAAGCAGGAAGAAAGAGAAAGGGACAGCCAGCCCTCCTGTCACACCTGAATCTATAGCAAGAGCCCCAGAAGTCCTTTAGCAACCTTCCCTTAGTTTCTGGCCTGTGTCATGGTCACTGTTAGTTTGAACATGCCTCAAAATTAGAATACTGGATGTCCAGATGTCCGGTGTCCTAGAGGTGAGGCAGGATGGGGAAGGCAGAGGAGTGGCTTCTGCACTGGGATGCACATGGGGACCTCAGGAGGCTCTGTGCTGCTGTGATGGGGTCAGTGTGCAAACACCAGCTGCTGAGGAAAGGTACCTTCGGGGGTACCTTGACAGGCTTCACAGGGACCTCACAGATGTGCTGGTTCATTCATTCCTCCTACATGACACTGGCAACATACACCTGCACAGTCCATGTTCATCAGCCATAGACCCAGAGACACTCCTGTCAGAGTCAAGTGAGTCAGTCAGGTGTTCTTCTCAGGGAGGAAGAAGACCCGCCTTGAGATCATTGTATTAGTGAAGGAGATGGGAGAAGCCACTGCAGGAGTTGGGCTTTGGTGAGGTTGTCTACAGCAGTGGTTTCAACTGTCCTGATGCTGGGACCCTTTAGTAGAACTCCTCTGGTTTTGTTACCCCAACCATAAAACTATTTTGTTTCTACTTCATAACTGGAATGCATACTAGGCTCCACAGCCCTGGCAGTCTTACAGAAGGCCAGGCTGGTTCTAGGAACACCAGATAAGACACTGCCCACCACCCACAACATGCCTTTAAAGCCTGCCTAACAACACCAGACTGCACACTCCAGCTCCCATGAGCCCCCAACCCCCACTCCTCCACACACACACCCAGCTCTAAATCCTGTTCTACAACTTCAGAATAAGACTTCTGTTTAATCAGAGGCTAGACCAGATATAGGAACCCCAGGTCTACAACTTCAGGAGAATTCAGCCTTACTAGACCAGATCTAGGGACCCCAGCACCAGCAGCTGTACTGGAGGCCAGGCTCGTCCTAGGGACACCAGAGACCAGACCAGATCTAGGGACCCCAGTCTGTACCCACTCCCCTGGGCTCTATATCCTGGTCTTCAACTTCGGAAGAGGGCTTTGCATTTAGCAAGGGCTAGGACAGACCTAGGGACCCTCCCAGCACCCCCCCCCAAATCCAGACTGGACACCCTACTGAACCTGAAGACATGCTACTCACCAGAACCCTTGGCCATTTATGCCAGAGCAGAGAGGGAAGAGAAATCAAGAAAAAATACCCATCTAACAAAAACGATTGCAGGAATCAATACCTAGACTTAAAATCATCCCAAATCCACATGTTTAAATGCCAGTGTAAGAACACAATCAATTACAGAAAAGGCAATGTGACATCACCAGAGCCCAGCTATTCTACAACAGCAAGACCTGAACAATCGAACACAGATGAAGCACTAGTGAACAACCTTAAAAAATTACTTGATAGACACCAAATACCTAAATTAAATCAAGATCAGATAAACAATTTAAATAGACCAATAACCCTAAGGAAATAGAAGCAGTCACTAAAAGTCTCCCAACCAAAAACCTCCCAGGGCCAGATGGCTTTAGCACAGACCTTCAAAGAAGAACTAATACCAATACTCTTCAAATTATTCCACAAAATAGAAACAAAAGGAACATTGCCAGATTCTTTCTGTGAGGCCACAGTCACTCTGCTACCCAAACCACACAAAGATCCAACAAAGAAAGTGAATTACAGACCAATTTCACTTATGAACATTGATGCAAAAATATTCAATAAAATACTGGCAAACTGAATCCAAGAACACATCAAAAAGATTATCCACCGTGACCAAGTAAGCTTTATCCCAGAGATGTGGGGATGGTTCAACATATGAAAGTATGTCAGTGTGATTCACTGTATAAACAAATTGGTCCACCCTTCTCATACAGACATATGACTCCTGCTCCTATTGTGGATTCTTAGGGAGAGGAAGGGGGTGAGGGACAGAGAGAGAGAGGGAGAGTGTAGGAGTAAGGGAGACGGAGGGAGCACCAATGGCAGTGCACTTCCCCTCCCCAAGATGATGGACCACCTCCTCTCCACCTGCATTTCAATGTGAGGTCAGCATGTAGGGGTCCTAACTCAGTACGCTGTCCAGATGTGTGTGCTGGTGTTCTTGTCTGTGTTTGTGAATGTCCATCTGCCTGTGTGCATGTATGTCTTCATGCCTGTGTGTGAGTCTGTGTTTGTGTGATTGCAAATTGGTACAAGAGAGACTATAGCCTACCATTACTTCTCTGGCACACTGTAACATCCACATTCCCACCAGTGTCTGGCTGTAGGAAGAGGCTTTGAGTGGCTGTGGACTGAGCAGTAGCATCAGTAATTGGGGACCAGTCAAAGGCCCTGACCATCTTCACTAGTGACAGGCCAGATGGGGTCTAAGCAGCAATCCCATGGTATGTGAGTACCTTGACCCACCTGAGACTCAGAGCAAGGATGCAGGGATGAAATCCCATTCTGAGACCATGGGGGTGAGGTCATGTCATGCCTTTAGGTCAGAGAGTGGACGACCAGAATCAGAGAGGCCTGGATGCAATCCCAGCTTCATGTCTCACAAAGCTGAGTCCTTTCCCCAAGTCTGAACCTCACCCCTCACCCCTGGGAAACAAGGACAGGGATATTTACATCACTCTGACAGTCTTTGAAGCCTCTGTAACCACATGTGGGAAAGACTTGAGAAACTTTGGTAGAGGGTTACCCATGCTTCAATTTTTCCTTCCAAAATTGGGATGTGAAAGACTTAAAGATTCTTCGGTTGTAGTTTTATATGATAGTGATATGGCGGGGCGGAGAGAGGAAGTGATAAGGCAGGGTGGAGACAAGAGCTCCGCTCTTTTAGTCTGAGGATTCCTAGAGGAAGAAGCAAAGCTGGCTGCTCTGCTTCTCTGATCTTTCAGCTTTAAACCTGATATCTGACTCGAAGGGGGCTTTTTTATCAAGACCTATTAGAATTTGTGTTATACATGACAACTCTGTGCAGCTGCACTGTGGGCTCTCTGCTTCCTCAGCCCCCAGAAGGACCCTGCTGTTGTTCCAGCTCCTCAGATGGGAGGAAGTGATTGAGACAGCCCCTGGGGACACGTTGACCATGTCCACACTTTTCTGACTTGTCCCCTAATGAGTTCTTCAGTTTTCTGCTACAAGGAGATTTTCGATTCTGGTTTCTTCACCTTAGATGTTAAAAGCTAACTTTTTGGAGCACCTACTGTGTGCTGACCATATTCTGAGCACTCCATGTGCATGCTCCTGTTCTGCTTACACTAATTTCAATGGCAATGACACTAAGTCGGGAAGTGGTAACTAACCTGCCAAAGTCACCTAACTAGCAGATGATAGAAGTGGTCCAGCTAGCTGTGGGCATCCCAGCCAAGACAGTGGCCTCCAGTCCTACTAGGATCCAGGGAAAAGTTGATCAGCTGAAGTTGTCGCCATGAGAAGGGATTGACTGGGCACAGGGGAGAGACGAAGAGCAACTTTCTGGCATCTGGGGGTGCGACCTGTGTGTATCAACGGTGATAGCTGATACATATGGAGGGAACATGGCCCATGAGTGTGGACTCCCATGTTATTGCTCATGGCTTCATTGGGAGGAGACCCTGACTATAGACACCTGCTCTTGCTCTGAGCCACCCAGGTTATTGATATTTAGATCTGTTTCTTGAGGATCTCATAACTGTAACCCCACTTGAGGTCTTTCTTTAGAATGGCATCATTGTCCACACTCTACATGGTACTCTGTGGGTAAGCAGTGCCCACCACCACTTTCTTCCTTCTGTATTTACTCTTTCCTTTATATCATGTGGACAGCAATGGAACAAGATCACATCACACTCTGATCAGAAGGGAGCAGAAAATCAACTCTATGAGTCCATCCTGAAACTTGTCAGAGTTCTTAAAAAATTCTCCTACATTTTTTCCTTGCAGAGCACTGAACTTGTTATGGAGAACTATCAGGGCATAAGGCAAGGTGTGAATGATCGTCATGATTGTCCACTTGGCTGAACTGCAAGACAATATGCAGGTTAATAGAGCTTGCCTCTGGTTGTGTCTGAATTTTCAGAGATTGCTTTGGGAAGGCTTGGACTTGTTGAGTACTTTAACTTACAGAATAGTAAAATACTGACAGGTCTGTTAGGAAGTGGGGTATTCTTAGAGACGATGGGTCACTGGGAGCATGTCATCAAATGCTAATCATGGCTGTGTCTCCTTCCTGTCATTCCTTGTTGCTTCCTGGCTGCCATGTGGTAAATAGCTTTCCTTTGATGCCTGCCCAATGAGCATGACCTCAGCACACACTTGAATTCCACTGGCTCTGACTGTGTTATATCCATGTGTTCACAGTAGTCCTTGATTATTCATCACAGATATGGGTTCATAGAGCCATTGTTACATCAAGGTCAAGAATTTTCTATCACTGAGAAGTAATACCCTGGTGTAAAGTGCTCAGGATCCTGAACCTTTCCTATTCATAAGGCAACTGCCCAATTCTCCACTTCATCCATCATTTTTCATTTCAATAGCTTATTTTCATAACAGAAATCACAGATGTTGCAACCCATTACAATTGGCTCTGTTTTGACTAAGCACACGCCATTGATAGTCATCTGCAATGGTGTGGGCACCATTATTCTTCCTTTTTTGTGGCTGAGGAATCATGGCTCAACATGAAAACCCTCCTGGTCTCCCCATATCCCAGGACACCCTCAGAGCCTGAACTGAATGCAGTAACCCTCCAGGGGCAGCAGCTGCAGGCACAGTCCTGTTGTCTGTCACTTGTGTCTGGCAGGGACAGACCTCATCACAGCTCCTCCTCTGCACTGTCCTTCCTTCACTCTGTCCTTCTCTCCTGTCCCTTTCAGGGTCGTCTGCTTACCTCTGAGCCTTTTCTGGTCTCCTTCTACAGACTTTTCTTTTGTTGAGAGCAACTTCACAACCTGAGACACATTATTACATCACATAAATTCATTTTAAGTTCTTTTTAAATGTATCCCTTTTATCAAGTATTCTGCTACCTACTAGAATACCTTCATCACCCATAAAGTAACGCTGTATCTATGAGAAATGACAACAGGCCATTTCTGTTCTCTCTCCCCACACCCATCAAGGCTTGTTTGTCTCCTTTGTAAAGGAAGTTGTGTTCCTAGGTGGGCAGAACTGTGGAGGTGAGGTGGCCCTGTACTGGAAGGCTGCAGAGATCTATCTGTGCCATGGACTGGATCTCAGCTGGACCACCAGACCAAGGGAGAACGGGGTGAAGGTACTCAGGGTAAGTGGGATTCGGCGAGTGACAGACAGCCACAGACACGAGAGTATGCTGTGAAGCTGCTGCAATTTTACTCAGACCAAGCAGTGAATTTTATACAGTTACTTGAGGAAACATGGCAATCGGCCAGTAGGGTGATAGACATAGAATCAACAATGTAGTCACACAATTTTCTCAGAATGATTAACAGATCTCATGAGTACAGCCTTTACTTTTTCTTTTGTGGTTCCTCATCCAGACAGAGAACATTACGGCCCTAGCTGTAGTTTTTCTTCTAAACCTTTGTTCTGTATCAAAATTAAACCCTTTCCATCATTGTTCTAACCATGGTTTCATTTGTGTGAAAATATTTTAACCTTTACCTGTGGGTGAGAAGGCACCAGGGGGGTCGGTACCTAGCTAATCTTTCCATGAACTGTAACTTATGCCATTCTGTTTTCATACCATTATGATTCCCCCATCGGTTCCCATGTACGTCATAAGCTCCCGTAAAAGGAAATGGCTCTAAATAATTATTATATCTAAGATTAAAGTTAGGGGGTTGCCACCATTGACCCTTGATGAGAAACTCTATTTGTCCCTGGATAATTCTTGTAGGAATGACTAATTCCTGTAACTGCTTCCTTGCAGCTGCTGTCGGCTGCGCGTGTGGATTGCCTATGAGTGCCTGTACCTTTACTTTCATTCTCTCTTCGCTAGAGTCTTCGTCCTTCTGAATCATAAGTTCTTTCTGCTCTAAATCATTCATGAATTCCCCCAAACTTTAGGGACCCTCTTGAACTGTTTGCCTAAGAGCTTGAATCATAGGTGGGGGTATTGAAGCCACTTTTGAGGAATCATTACTCTCTTTATGGGGCACATCAGGAACATTAAGAGTTAACTTCCTGGAATTAATACACAAGGAAACAGCAATAATTACAGCTGCAAAGAGAAGAAGGCAGAGTGCCAGCCAGCCTCTGCAAGCAGATCTGCGTGGTTCTGTGTAACCTGGCCCCTTGATTCGGGCAGATTGATGAGGGGTCGCCGGGGGCACAGACCCGAGGGCTGCGAGCCCCCCTTTCCCATGTAACTACCTCATCCAAGGCATTTGTCACGCGGGCGACACCATCGTGGGCGTGGCATATCTGGACACTGGACACCTAGTGGTCATTCATTCAAAGGGCTGTGGTGCAGTGATTCTCTGAGCCCCGAGAGCCTGGAAGAGTTCAAGGACAAAAGGACAGACTCTTCAATAATCTATGTCCCAAAGGGCCAGACTGACGGAGTCAGGAAAGAGTACAGGGTGCAAGGTCAAGGGTGTGGGGAGCTCTGGCGATGGCTCTTGAGTTAGTTAAGGGACAGATGCTGAGCATCTGGCACAGTATTCCCCAACACAGCACATGTGCTCAACAGTAGAGAGGACTCAATGAACTTGGACACTAGGAGCAAGTTGCTAGGCAGCTCAGGACTCAGGTAGCTTTCTTGTTAGGGACCAAGATTTCAGGAACCAAACATGAACCATGGAAAGTACTAGCTAAGCCAGAGAACAAGTCATAAACCCACCATCCTCCCTTAGAGCAGTAACACCTCTTTGCTAACCGGAGGCCCCCAAAGATAAGAGCATTCCATGGTCAGGTAGCCTAGCAACAGAACAAATGGCCCCTGACCAGTCACCTTAGCAGACTTCTTACAGTTACACGACCTGCACGTCACCCACATTCTGCACACCTTCCATGTCCCTCCTTCCTGCCCCTACCCCTCTTATGCTATATAAGCCATGTGGAGGAAAATAAAGTTTGGCGGCTTGATCAGAATACTGTCTTGCTGTCAGTCTTTTCGTGTCACCCTGTCCTTTCATTCGCTCCCACAGGTGAGTCACCCCGTTGAAACCCCGCTGGCTGGGGCACTTCCTTTCCTAAGTTCCTCCAGGCCTCCATTCTGTTCCTGTTCGGTGCCCCAGGGAGATGATTCTGTCCATATTAACCTTTCCCTTAGACAGACATTCCAGTCCAGGAAGGACAGAAGGGGCTGTGGAACACAAGAATGTTCCTCTGACCCAAGAAAACACACAAGTCATCTCTCAGTCTCTATTGGTGAGAGCTTGGGAGGAAGGCGCTTGAGCTGCAAGGGAGGAGGGGACACCACTCAGTGTGGCAGCCTCAGGGGAGCATCTTCGGCCAGAAGGGGAGGGCAACAAGGAGAAGGAAAATGGTTCTTATATAAATTTCAATTATTTTTATTAAACCACAAGAAAAAATAGTTTTTAAAAAAGGAGATGATAAAAATCAGAAGGAATTGATCAATTTTCTATAGTCAACAATCTGGAAAACACAGGATATCATTTGCAGAAATCACACAAAGCATGACCAGTCAGTGTTCACTAGTCTACTTTTTAAGTACTATGGGCCAAGTGTAGCCCTTCACATGCATCTCAGCAGATTTTAAATGTCAATAGGAATTAAACCTTGTGATTTCCCCAGAATCTGGAAGCAGAGAGAAGAACTCACCAGCCATACCCTGTCATCTCTCCTTCCTTGTAGGACCCACAGCTGGCACTAGGACCAAGAACCTGTGATGACCATGCAGATGATATTCCCAGCATCCATCCTTTCCTTTCAGCTCTCTGAGTATTTCACCAAAACACCTATCACTCCACATGACCAAAACCATGAACACAGAAATGGTGTTCCTTCCAGAGTCTGATTGCAGGATTAGGCAGATCTAGGAAGGAGGAGAGGGTCTCTATGCAACCAATCAGAAAATAGTATGAAAGTTGGCAGCTCAGAGGACAGTGAGGGTGGTGAGCCTAGGCTAGGAGCAGTGTGGTGGGCATGACTGAGGAGGAGCCATGCTGTGGCTTACTCGTGCTTTGGATGTGCTTCACAGCTTGGGAGCTCGGTCCTCATGTGGGATGTTGGGAGGTTGTTGGATCTAAGAGGTGGAGTCTAGTGGGAGGTCACAGCCTGTCCCATCTGTGTTCTGGCTTCCTTCCTCATAATGGGTCTCCCCCTCTAGCAGGCACTTTCACCATGGTGACATTGCTGTAGAGGGGATACAGTCAAGGGTGATCATGTGTGCATGGCTCTGTTCAGGACATCCCCCATCTCCAGTCCTCTGAGCCGCACTGAAGAAGAGGTCACTTTGTCAGGCTGTCATGGACCCGGATGAGCTCCTGTAACTTCTGCTCCAGGTCCTGAGCCTGCTGCCTCAGCTTTGCCGCAGACTCTGTCTTCGCACCCTCGGACAAATGCATTGAGTCTTGCACAAGGCTGACCACATCCATCAGGATGGAGAGGCCTGTGGTGGCTGCACCCATGATCCGGGCTTCTTTGGACATTGCCAGAGCAGTGCCTCCAAAGGCTTTCTGCACCTCTCTAGTGTTCCGGGCTGACACCCTCCCTGTGGTCATGAGACGCTTGGCATTAGTTTTTAGGTGAGTGTTAGCTTTGGCCAGCTTGAAGGCATCAATGTTCTTCTTGATGTCTTCCAGGTTCTGGAAGGAATCCTTATATATAGAAATAAGCCTGGGTTTATTCTCCTCTAAAGCTTCTTTAATGACCTTTCCTTTGTCCTTGCTGGTTGGCACCAGCTGGCTGGCTTCAGCTTCTGCTGATGCCGTGCTGACCTTTTCCACAAGGTTTGTAGAAACACTAGTCACAGCTGCTGCTGCCCCCAGTCCCAAGCCTGTGGCTGAAAGTCCCAGACTGACTCCTGCTGTCACGGGTGCCAGAGCGAGACCAAGGACTGTCAGGACTCCGGACACAGCACCAGTGGAGCTGGCCACCACTTGTGTGATGGTGCAGTCCCTGTGCACCTTGTCAATCTTGTCTGCAAGGGCACGCAGCTTCCTGATCTGCTGCTCAAGCTCCAGTTTCACCTGAGGATAAACTTCCAAAAACTTTTTCTTCTCCTGCAGGCCATTTTGGAGCTTGTTGTCATCACCTACATCAGGATCCACTATGGTCTTAGCAAGAGCTTCACACAAGTCATCTTTCTTTTTCCTGTGACAAGAGAGGACAACTGAGTGAGGAAGACAGCTTGTCGGTAAGATCTGTCCTGTGGAAACCACAGAGCATCTTCTCTGAATGAAATGAATGAAGGGGAGTGTCACAGTTGTACAGGATCTTTCTTACATCTATGAGAAGACTTGACACACCACAATGTCTTTAATTGTTAAAAAGACAGTGGGATAAAACCCATCTTAATATGTCTTTTTAATTTTTAATTTTATGTTGTATGAGTGTTTTGCCTGTGTACACATGTGTGTATGTGTATGTGTGTGTGTTTTATCATGTGAATGCCAGGTGCCAGTGGAGCATAGAGGAAGGCATCATATCCCTAGGACTGGCTTTAGAGTCTGTTGTGAGCCATCATGAGGGTTCTGGGAATTGAACCTGGTTCCTCTGGAAGAGCAGCCAGAGTTCTTAACCACTGAGCCATC